>NW_003852461.1:6441921-6500263 GCF_000181295.1 Otolemur garnettii | reverse complement strand
CAACGCCCGGCTATTTTTTGGTTGCAGCCGTCATTGTTGTTTGGCGGGTCCGGGCTGGGGATTCGAACCCGCCACCCTAGGTGTACGTGGCTGGCGCCCTAGCCGGTTGAGCTATAGGCGCCGAGCCGTGAAACGACTTCTTGTTTTATTTTTCCTTGTATTTTTTTAAGCACCTTCCTACTCTGTGCTTAGAAAATGTAAGATGGTGACATGTCATAAACTTATTTTTTCCAGTTTGTACATTTTCCAGGACCTGGGAGCTCGAAGCAATGTTACAGGATATTCCCAATTTCTATTATAATTAATTATTTTTCAAGATATTCAGAGTTACACAGGATCGTTTTGTACCATACTGTTGCCAGAGACAGTGAGGTGACCAGGTGGAAAGGTTAACAGAGGTCAGGACAACATGGATGCCACATGTCTATGAGTAAAAGACGGGAGCTGGGCTGCCTTCCTCGTGTGCCCTCCCACCGGCTCAGCTGCTGCACTTTTCCATGAGAGCATCATATCCGTGGTTTGAGTCCCTATTGTTCACTAAGCAGCAGATACAGAGATGACCAACTTACTCTCACGAATACTTTTCCTTAAGAAGATTATACTCTCTAGTGAAGACAGTTTTTGAAAACTACTAAAAGGTAAATAGCCTTTCTGAGGAAGGGTATTATCAGCCATTCTATTCCTTAGAATAGACAGTATCAGTACCCTTTGTGATATCCTAATTTGAAAAGGAAGAAGTAGTAGATTTTACATGTCTAAAGAAAGTCAGAGCAGGAAAGGGCCTGGGAAGAGAGGGAGGGAGAAATTAAGGGACTATAAATGGATAAAAGAGCCAAAGGTGGAACCTAGGAATTGTCACCATGTTTCAAAATTTGCAATAGCAATGAACCTTGTAGTTGTTAATAATACCCCACCAGAAAATTTTATCTGTTGTTATCTCTCCCTTTACCTGATCAAACTCCTCGAGAATTGAAATACAGACAAGTTTTCAGTAGCTGGAAGTAAAATCCACAGCAGTGGATCCATTCTGATCCATTGGAATCACCAAAAAAAAAAAAAAAAAAAAAAAAAGCACAGGGCTCTACCCCTGGCTAAAGTATCTGCTCATGGGCCTAGGAAATTGCGACACTGTCTTCCCAGGCAGATAAACCTCTTTCCTGGATCTGCAGGCTGGGTCCTCTGGGATCTCCTTCTTACATCTGAAGGAGATGACTTTGGCTGGATCCAGCAAAGTCCTCCCATCTAAATCAGAAGGGAAGTCCTCTATCCAACCACCAGATGCGCTGTCTGTGGGAGACAAAAGCTCTGGCCCGTGGAAAGGTTACGTAGCTACAAGAACTGCTCAGTTTTCTCAAAGGAAGGAACAGAAGGCACCCTGCAGTCTAACCCAGGATCTTTGAAGCTCAAAGAAAAGACTGTGTGGAAGCTCAGGTTGAAAAACTCAAATTATTGGGGGAAAGCAAGTGTGTTTTGCCTCACCTGGCCAGAATCCTGAGCTGACCCCAGGCCTGAGGCACACAGGTTGACTCCTGGTCTTTGTAGAAGGGGAGATGAAGCCAAGTCTATGTCCATTTACATTTCCAAAGCAGTTTTGAACATAATCATTCTAAAAATGCTGAGTATACCTGGGAGGTCACTGGACCTTTCCAAGGCTCTTCTTTTCAACACAAGGGGCAATTATTCTCATTTAAACATATTTCTTTTCAAAAGAAAAACAAAACAAATAAAATAAGAACCCAGAGAAGGTAAATGACACTGTCTGAGGATGTGCAAGAAGGCACAGAGCTCAAGACCACGGGGATTCCTCGCGGAAGTGATGTCTGCTGGGAAGTCAGGGCAGGCACATACTTCATGAGGTTGAAAAGGAGACATGAGGTGGCCTTAAGAGGGTGTGAGGCGGGCAGCTGCTACTCAAGTCATCAGTTCCAATATATAATTTACCAAATCTTAAATTCTGTTTTAGAAGATTAAGAGGAAATCTCGAGTAGTGAAGATGTCAGTGTGGTATTAAGTTCAGTTTCCAATTAGGGAAAGATGTGAGTAGAATTTCCTTGGAGCTGGAAATGCTAGTTTGGGCTACAGACGATCTCTTGATTTGTGACTGATGCCATTTCTGTTCAGAAAATATACCTTTTGAACATGTAGGCAGTCAAAACATGTCTTTAAAGAAAAAAGAAAAGAACTCAAACAAATGAGGAAAAGACTGATAATCAGGATAGGATACAGATTCAGTGAGACCTTCAGTTCAATTCTGCTTTTGATCTTACTGATAGCCTTGGGCATCCTGCCTAAAATCTGAGTCTTGGTTTCCTCATATAGAATATAAGGAAACGAATATCTATCCCATAAGTATCAAAATCAAGTGAAGTGTCTTATTCAGCTCAGGACACCATAAAAAAATTAAATCCTAAACTAGGTGGTTAAACAAGAGAAACTAATTTTATCAAAATCTAAGGTTAGGCTGCCAGCCTGGCCTGGGTTCTGGTGAAGGCCCTCAATGGCTTATGACAACCAACTGCTTGCTGTCCCCAGGTGGCAGAGAAAGAGACTTCTCTGGTGGCTCTGCATAGACGGGCCCATAAGACCACCTTGAGGGCCCTCCCCTTACGGTCTCATCAAACCTTAATTAATTCCCAAAGCCCCATCTCCAAACACTATCACAATGGAGGGCAGGACTTCAACAAGGGAACTTCGAGGGGGGATACATTCAGTCCATAACTTGAGGTAATTTACACAGGGCCTCAGTCAGCATTGCTGCTGTTTTGTGTTAGATAATATGTCCCAGGAAGGACAAGACATCTAGTTGTGGAAACATCTTCAGGAGCTGACACATTAAAACAATTGACAATTCATTGGCATTTCAACAATAAATAAATATCTCCATGTGATGATTTTGAGGGAAAAAACAGAAGATCCATAAAAAGTTGAGAATTTAACTATACCATCTTTATTTAAAGACTCAATTGAATCATGAGTAGATTCAATTTCTTGGAAGATACAGTTCAGGGTCATTAGTTTCCGAGGATTGGATTGTGTGTGGTGTACCATGTTTACCAAAACACAGCACAAAAAGCATCAGTCCTTTGCATCTGCACCACTTCTAACTGTACCCTTGGGTTTCGCAAGTTTTTCTGTTTCTCTGTTGCCCAATCCTGTGGCCCATGAAGGGTTGTTACAGGTATTAGGAAGACTGCACAAAAGCACCTAGCACATCAAAAGGTCATAAAAATGGAGCTCTAATTACCAAGCTGCTGGTGGAAAATCTGGCCTTTAGTCTTAACCTGGAGTTCCTGGGAGAGTCATTTCAGTTCTCTGATTCTCAGCTGAACAAACATCCTATAAATTCTCAGCTGAGACATGGAAGTCAGATTTCTGGGTTCGAGCATTTCCTGGATGTTTCAACATAGGTCAAGTTATTCAAGTTTTTTTATGCCTCAGGTTCCTCACCTATAAAATGAGAATACTAGCGCTGTTGCAGAAAATAAACAGGGACAGTGTGCTGTCAATCATCATTACAGACAGAGATACGAGCACAGAGGAGCGCGGTTGGGTCCCCTGAGCTGGGAGGCCATCAGCCAGGTGTGGAGCCCAGGTGATCTAACACCACAGCCTGTGCCTTTAAGTTTTATATTTACTCAGTCTTTTTAAAAATTATTATTTCAGCACTCCAAGCCTCTCCACAAGCCATGCATGTGCAACATCTTTCGCAATTTGGTGGTAGGAAAAGGTTTGTCTCTCACCAGAAACTAGAATGTTTCCCCTTTTTGAAAATTGAGAATTACACCATTTATCATGTGTTCTTTTTGTCTTGGCTGCCAGGAAGCTCAGAGCCAAATTATTTCATTTAACTGCAGTCACCAAATTGTTTCCTTCTTCCTATATCTTTGTCCCTTCATTTCCCTTTTAATTTCTTCTTAACTAACATTTTCATTTGCAATATGGAAAGTGGTGGGGTTGACATGAGCAAATAAAATCGGAAATATACATTAAAGATTGTAGTTTTGAGCCTTATCTGTTTCACTTGTTCAAAGAAAAATGGTCAACAAGAAACTGAGAAGAAGTAATTTAAGGACTGTTTTAAAGGAGAAAAAAGAAAAACAACAGAAAAACAGAATGGCCAACACTAACAGAGGCCAAGTCAAAATAACACTGCAATAAATATGTCTGAGGCCAGAAGTGTTTGTGCCTCCCCTGGCTGGAACCTATCATTTCTTAATTATATCCTGTGTGTGTTTTGCAAGAAGTGAGCTGCTGTCAGGAGGAAGGATGGCCTCAGACAGGAGAGGGCCCGGCCCGCCCCTCGGTCCTCACATACCTGCACAGAAGCGAAATCCCCCGAGGCACAGGCACCCAGAATAGCAGCACCCACAAGAACAGATTCCACTTCTTGTGACAGGACCACAGGCATGCCTGAACAGGACAAGGCCACACCTCGGTTAGGGAGCAGGGCCCGGGGCAGTGCGGGCAGCCAGCAAGCAGCCCCGGTGTCGAAAACACCTGACGTCAAAGCAGCAGCAGGCACCCCCTTCCCGGCCCCCCACAGGTCCCTGTTCCTTGTTCCCTGGGATTACCTGCTCTACGAAACTCCAGGGCCTGGGCCTGCTGGTGTGGCAGCCAGGGGTCAAGGGAGCTGACCCCATAAATATCAACTCACGAGGCCTCAGTGCCCAGGTTCACCAGGCTTCTGCCGGTGGCTACCTGCCATTTGGTTCAAGTTCAGTTCAACAATTGTTTCATTAAGTGCTTTGCTGGCCCAGGGACTACTGAGATGAGTCAGACTCTGTCCTGCTATGAGGGTCTCGGAGGTGAGATGGGTCTATGTAGGGGGCTGGCTCTCTCACTGAAAGGTACTGAGAGAATGGGAGTAGCAGAGAGGGTGGCTTCAGCCCTCCAGGGCTTCCTACACTCAGAGTGGGAGCCACAGCCCTTACAGGGGCTGACAAGGGCTGCCTCCGGGACCTGCCCCCCCTTCTCTACACTGATCTCCTTGTCCCCTCCTGCCACGCTGGCCCAGCCTTCCCGGCTCCTTCTTGAGTGGCTTCAGTGCCCCTGCCTGTGCTGTCCTGTCTGGACACTTCCTCCCAGACATCCATGGGTAACTGCCACCCTCCTTCACGTTGCCTTCCTAGCCTTCAGATCTCAAACTATGATGTCCCCTCCACGCTCCTGCTTGCCCTCTATGTCCTCCTCCCCTCCCAGGCTGTGCTTTCCTCACTCAGCTTGTTTAGTATTTGTCTTTCCTGCCAGAACCTAAGCTCCCTGGGGGCAAGGGCCTGTTTTTGCCACTGCTGGAGCCCTGTCATTTGGACCAATACCTGGCACAGGGCAGGGATTAAATGGTGAGAGAAGGGATTTCTGGGGAGTGGTCATTCCAGTGGTGATAAGGACTAAGCAGGCATTGAAGGGCCAGCAGAGGCCCATCAGGCAGGGAGAAGCCCTCCATGTGCCAATACTCAGAGCTTGAGGGCTCATGGTGGGTTTAAGATTAATAGAAATAGGGTGGCACCTGTGGCTCAAAGGAGTAGGGCACCAGCCCCATATGCCGGAGGTTGCGGGTTCAAACTCAGCGCGCGAAAAAAAAAAAAAGATTAACAGAAATAATTTGGGATTCTTAGGATTTCAGTGTGTGTGCATCTGTGTATAGCACACACATGCGGGCACACATCTGCTAATCAGGACGTGGCAACAAACTCCACACAGGTAAGATCTGTGATGTGAAAACTTCCTCTACTCAAGGCATAAAAATTATGATTCCAAAGACTCGATTTCTCTTCCTATGTTGCCTGGGAAGACTTCCCTGACGACCTGTCTACCTCCCATCACTTTCGCACTCATCTCCTCCATACAGGGCTGCCCTAGACAAAGGGGGCAAAGCATAGAGTATCACTCAGGGACATTAGCTGCGCTCACCCCCCAGCACTGGGCCAGGGGGTGGGCCCCTGCTGACAAGGTACCAGGTGGGATTAGGGGTTGTAGGACTCAGGCCTGGGTTTGTCTCCTGGTTCCACTAGCTCGGTCTTTCAGCAAAGTCACTTGTACTCTTGTAGCGCTGGGTTCCCTACATGCAAAATGGGGATGATGGTAAGACTTAGGCAGAGGTGTGCTGCGAGGATTAGTGAGACACACTCCCTGGCCATGGTAAGCCCTGGCGAAACGGCTGCTGCTCTTGTCAGAATTAATGTCCGTGTGTGAGGTCCCTGCACATATATTCCACCAGTGGGGAAGGGACAGGGCAGGACCCCATCAGCCACCTGGATGATCCAGGGCACTGCAGTGTCCCAGGGACGGCACAGACATGAGTGTGACTGTTCCCACCCAGGGTAGCACCTCCAAACACCACTCACTTCCCAAGCCCTCCTCATGCTGTCAAAGCCTGAGGGGGAGGGGCTACTTGCAGTCCCGTCTGCCTGGAAGCCAGAGACCAACCTGAACCTGGGGGTCCCTCATCAGCTCTTGAGCTGTACCCCAAATGCTCGGGCACCAGACTGCCCGGGTGTAAGCACTGGCTTCCTCATTGACTTAGCTGTGTGATTCTATGCACGTTAACTAACCTTTCTGTGCCTCGGTTTTCTCATCTACAAAATGGGGTTAAAATTCCACCTACATCATAGGGTTGCTGAGAGGATTAAAAGTGCTGTGATAAGTATGGGATTTAAAACAGTGCTTGACTTAGAGAAAGCACAAGCTGTCATGACTCTTAAAGTCTACCTTACCTCTGAAGTCTCTCCGCACACCTATTACCCTGGGTAGAACCAACCCACTCCTTCTGTTTGCCAGGCAGACCGATCCCATCTCCTCTCCTCCTACCTGTCCTGAGCGCTGGGAGACTGGCCTGTGCACCGCCCCACCCTCCCATCCTTGACTGAGCTCCTTGTGGGCTACCGTCTTCCTATGCCACTCAGTCTCAGGGTGGTGCTGGTCCCTGCCTTCATTCCTGCAAGCCCAGGGGTGAAAACAGTGTTAGCATCCCCAGGGTACTTACTGGTTGTCTGGGTTTCCTACACCTGCCCAAACCTCTGTAAACAGAGTCTTTATTCAGTGTTTCTCCAGTTAACCCAATTAAAGTGGGTCTCTGTTCTCTGCCTGGACTTGATACTGATGCCTCTGTCCCCTGGGTCTCCCCTCTATTCTCTTATATTGGTTATAAGACCAGGGATACTCTTTCTGTGTTTTATAACAGACCTCCTGGCAGGGCATTATTGTTCTTTGTATTCCTGTGCCAAGCTCAGGACTTGGCAGGCTGGTGTGCTCAGAGAAGGCTTTTGAGTGAATAAATGAGTGAATAAATGATTAAAATAATGAATAAGACAGGAGGAGGGAAACCCCTACTGAAACTGCCAGTACTAAAAACAAAATTCAGATGAAGGAACATTTAGTCCCAAGTAAGTGGGGGAAACGTACAATTACTTAGTACACACCAAGTATTTTTTGTAACCACAGTTAACTCAGTGGCCAGGGTACAGGGAGGTCCTTCCACACCATGTAGACATCTTCCAAGCTGGCAAAGCCCTCTTTTTCTTGCTTGTATGGAGCAGTCTGTTCCCAAAATGACAGAGACTCACTTACAAAATATTAAACTGTCTTTTATTATTATTATTTTTTAATCAAACACACCTCCTCCTCTCTGGCACAGTTCTGCCTGGAGGGCAGAGTGAACTAACATTTATCGCTCAGCTACTTTAAACTGGGCAGAGCTTGGTGCTCACCAACTTGTCAGCAGGCATGAGCTGGGTAAGGAGATGATGACACTTATGATTTCCAGAGGAGAAAACTGAGGCTTACAGAGACATAACAACTTGCCCCAAGCCACTGGGGCTAGACTCCTTTTTCCAGTATTCCACACTATCAAAAAAAAAAAAAAGACTTCCATATTCCATGTGTCTTTTTTACACGTATTTCTGAGAATCATAAGTTACGAGGTCCAAGGTAACCCACGTTCTCCCTGAGTCTTTCTCTGTAGGAAAACTAGAGCAAACACAGTGTTTAAGGCACCAAAGCCACTACCTATACACGGGCTGTTGTGTGCGTGCCATGTACAGGGACAGATGCTAATGTGTTCTTTTCTCTGAGCCTGAGGAAGGAGAGGAAGAGGGCAGCCTTGCTTGGAATGTGAGCTATTTTATCTGATGCATTAATGAGTTTAACAGAACCCCAAGCATTCAAAGGCAGATGCACTTTGCCATCACTTGTCAGTCACAGGCTTCCAAAGGCAGAGGAATTCCAGGCCAAAGAAAAGGTCCCTTTGTCTGGAACTGTAACTGGTCCGTAGTGAGAGACAAAGGGTCCAGTTTTAACCCGAATCCAAATAACGATTAACAGCCTTTTCATTCAACAGGCTGGAGGAGAGTGGCTTCCAAAGCAGAAGTTTCTGCGCCGCTGCCGCACCCCTGCTTCTGAGTCAGCTGGAACAGAAGGCCTGCAAGATGACCCATTTTTACCAGGCCAGAGCCGGGTGTCAGTCAGTGCCTGGGGCCACTTCCAGCTGCCTTGCTCTGGGACCCTGTGCCCATTCCCAGGGGCAACTTGTCGCTCAAAGCCGACTCTCCTCTTCCCTCCTGCACTAGGTAGGAAGTCTTTCTGGCTTCAGAGTAGAGGTTTGAACCTTACCTGAACTAGCTAGCTGATTTTTAGATAAAATGTATATAGTCTTTCTCCTGGGGAAAATTATATGATAATCTTGGTTCCTTTTAGGTCTTTGCTCTTTCTGCTTCAGAATGGTCTGCTTCTAAGTCTGGATGCCTCGGAAGCGTGGGCTTACCATCAGATGGGACAAATGGGCAGAAGAGTCCAGAGATGGGGGCCTGCAGCACAGCATAGAGGCCCCGGGTGCCCTGCCTGGGTTCCAATGCTGGTCCTGCCCCTTCCTGGCCCTTGACTTCAGAAAGTCACTTAATTCACCTCCCTGATCCTTAGTTTACTTGTCTGTAAAATAGGAGCATCCAATTCCTGCCTTTTGTTAGAATGTGAGGGATAAATGTATACTGAGGGATTCATACTGACATGGTATTTGGTGCTTGGCCAAACGGGGGCATTTCTGTACTTCATGTCCTTATAGCGCCATCCGTAGCCTGCAGGCTTTTCTTACTGTCCTCAGAGTTGTATCTTAGTCTGCTTGTCTCTAAGATGAGGGAAGTGATTTGTTTAGTTTTCAACTCATAATGTACAGAGATCACCCATGTCCACACATTAGACATGTTTCTCCCATCTGCAGAAACATGTGTGGTCTGGAGGGAGAGAGGGATGTGATGGAGTGGAGGGAGGGCCAGAGGTACCAACCTGTCCAGCTGCCATAAGTGAGGAATCCAGGGGACAGGAAGGGACATGATGAGTGAAGGCCAGGGTAAGGTATGCTCAGATGAGGCTGGAGTGAGGGTGTGGGCAGGGATGGCCCTGGCCACCTAGGGATGGGTCCGGGGGGGGGGGTGTGTGGACATTAGTCCAAGGTGATGCTAGGGAACAAGGAGCAAAAGGGGTGAGGGCACCGGATCCAGAGAGATAGAGCTTCAGGCCAGCCTCTGCAGCACCCGCAGGCCTCTTGCCAATCAGCCCCTTCTTTGGAGCCTGGGGGCTCTGCTAAGGGTCCTGCCCTGCTATTGTCTGCCAGCATCATAAAGAGCTCAATCCATAACTCCAGACTCCCTCCAGCTAGATCATGATCCCTAATTCTGATGAGTTTAGAAGGAATCACAGAATCTTGGGGTTTCAGGGCTTAAATTCCCCAGTTTGCAGCCAGCCTGGTGGCCCCACAGCATCTGGGCTCTGTGTTCTTCTTCGAGACAGCTTCCGAATCAGTTTGACCAGACCACATGCCTCGGGCCATTGCTGGTCCCAAACTAGGTAAGGTGTCCCCCTGTGCTTCCATAAGACCCATGCACTTTTCTCTTGTCAAACTGTATTTGTCTGTTTGCACTTTGGCTTCCTCAATAGACTTGGAGCTCCTTGGGATAAGAATCAAGTCTTATTCATCTCTGTATCTCCAACACTCATCACAGTGCCTGAGTCAGAAGGGGCACTCAGAAGTCTTACATAAATGAATACATTACGGTACAGCCCTTGCCTGCCTTTCTAGCCTCATTTCTCATCGTCACTCAATAGCTGGATACCCACAGAAGTCACTTTTCCCATCATTCATATAAAGACTTCAGAATTACCTTGAAAATTTGGCCCACTCCCCATTTCCTCCTATCCTTATTATGCCCAGCACATGGCTATACCCATTTGCTGTCAAGCCTAAATTGGCCTTCTCTCCTCCTCCCCGACTTACCAGTAATATCTGCATGCATTTGCACGAAAAGGGGGTTCTTGCTCAGGCCTCCACACAAGAAAAGAGTGCTGATAGAATGGCCTGCTGCCTCCATGGCCTCTATGATGAAGCGGGTCCCAAACTGAAAGGGAAACGCAGAAGAAAGCATCAGTATGGCACTGGCAGTAGATGGCAGGGAACATTCACCAAGGGTTTCCCCAGTGGGAGGCACGCTCTGAGAACTTTACATACACTGTCTCAGAAAGCTGGGGCTCATAATGTTGCCTGTGATCACACAGCTAATTAACTCTCAGAGTGGGAATTCCAACCTGGGCCCGACTGAGTCCCAAACCCTCTTAATTACTATACCATTTGCTTCTATCAGTAGTTACACAGCGCTGACAAAAACAGTAGACGATGTCAAACACAGTTTGTATTAGCACAGTTTATTCAAACAAATATTTGATGAGTGTCTCCTGTGGGTCCAGCCCTCTGTGACATGGGAAAGGAGTCATGGCAACACACTCTGAAATTACCGGAGTCAGTGTTACCTGGGTTAGTCTTCCTTCAATAAATGGGAACTTACAGACATTTTCCTTAGCAAAGGCACCAAAAATTCCAGCCACAGACATGGCAAAAAGTGCATAAAAATGGTGAGACTCAAGGCTTCCAGCTGACCAAGGGCCAGTAGTGCCCTTGGTACCACTTGAAACCAGGTAGGGATTTTTCTAATGATAAAGCTTCTGAGCCAGAATCCCTTCCCACTCAGTCCTTAGTGACCTGGGAAGATGCAGAAATCACACGTTCCTGATGGGTCAGGGCTGCACCGTATTTCAGCCTTTGTGTCTTAACCTCTTCCTAACATGTGCGGTCTTGCCAAGTTCACCAAACTCAGTAAACATCACTGTCGTGTGAGAAGAGGATACTATCTTAGGGTCATGGAGGTAAATCTCAACACATAATTCTTTAGTTTTCGATGGGATATTCAAGTAGCTGAAAATCACTATTTTTTTTTGAAAGTTCAAGAAACTATAAGTTCAGACATCATTTAATTAGGGTTAGGATTACAAACAAAAAATGAACTGTGATGTGGCCTAAGGACCCTGCTCTCCCACCGTCCGCCTGTATCACGGAGAGCTCAGTCCACGCCTCTGCATTCCCTCCACCTCTATCATGATCCCCAACCTCATGAGCTGCGAAGGAACTGCAGAATCTCAGGGTTCTGTGGGGACAGCCACATTGTGCTGTTTGAGAAGGTGGCTTCGGAGAGAAATAAGGAAGGGGACTCTGTGGTGGATGGAAAGCCCTTGATACACTTAGGTAGGGAGCAATTCTGGTAGATGGAGAAGCTCCTAGGTATGGACATGGGAGCATTTTGGTAGCAAAAGTAAATGGCAGGGAACATTTAGTAAGTTTTGAGAGTGAACTGCTAAAGCAAAGGGAAGAGAAAGTTAGGAGAGATAAGAAAGCAGATCTGGGCGGCCAGAGAGGGAATGACCACCAGGAAGCAGGCGGCATATCTTATCTGGGGCTGGAGAAAAGACACAAGCCAGTATCACAGTTCTTAGAGAAAGTGTGCAGAGTGGGAGAAGAGGTAGTTTAGCTTGAGGGTAAAAAGGATCAGAAGCTTGGCCACAGTGAGGAATAGAGTTTCAAGAGTCAGCAGAATGTTGCCCTGATCCCTAGCCCCAGGTGGGTGGCGATAAGGGCAGATGAAGCCTCCTTTGATGAGGTTGTCTGGAAAGCTGTCCCCCCAGGGAGGGGGTGCAAGTGGTCAGAGGGTGATCTGGGGACCACAGGACATGACATATAAATTGTTCTGAAGTAAATGATGAGAAACAGCAGTAGTCCAGGGGCAAAAGGCAGCCTTTCTAGCCTAGAGGTCTTTGAGGGTTTGTTGAAGCTATTCACGAATCTGGTAAAAATATGGATTAGGGAAAACTTGGGCCCTCCAAAGATAGTCCACAGATGTAGTGTGTTAAAAAAAAAGAAAACATATTGTACCATATAAGGCGAGATCCTGCTTGCTGACTATGGCTGATTATTCCCAGATGTTCTTTCTTAAGCTTTTTGGGGGGTCATGAACCCCCTTGAGAATATGACAAAACCTACTGACCTCCCAGAAAAAAAAAAGATGAAACCTCCCATGCAAAATAGTATTATAGATAATTTTAGATAGTCAACAGATGCCCTTACATCCAACATGGATCATTTTGACGCTGATGGATTCTAGGCAACCCCAGTCTACTCTGGGGCATGAATCTGTTGTGCCTAAAAGTATGAGTGCTGAATTAAAAAACCTCAATCGGCACTCAGGCACTTCACATACTTTTTTTTTTTTTTTGCAGTTTTTTTGGCTGGGGCTGGGTTTGAACATGCCACCTCTGGTATATGGGGCCGGCACCCTACTCCTTTGAGCCACGGGCACTGCCCTACATACTTTTTTTGTACCTAATCTTTCTGGGACTCAACTCTCATTTTTAAAGTAGGAATAATAATAATACTATATTCATTCAGTTAAAAATTCTATGTATTGCCAGAAATCTTCCAATGCAAAAAAAAAAATTAAAAGTTTCATCCAAGACTTGATAAAATACAGAAATCCCTACCTCACAACCTTGCTGCTGCAGGAGCATAAGAACACCTGGCACACGGAAGGAAGGTGCTTACAAATGAGAGCTATTCTGGCCATCAGCTACATCCTAGGCACCCTGCTATGTGTCTAAATGTCATCTCCAAGCTTATGGCAAATGCAAAAACTGCCTACTGTTATCCTCACTTAGGAGATATATAATTTATCTAAGGCACTATGGTTTGTATGGCAGGGAGGGTATGTCTCCTAATTTGTATGGAAATGCCATGCAAATCTGATATTTCTGACATTTCTAAAACCAGGGACATAGGACCATGATCGATGAGCAGTCCTGACACAAGGGAAATACAAAACACATTTCCTGGGAAAGGACAGAAAGGATGTGAATACAGGCACTCCCCTGAGAGGGGCGGTGACAGCCTGTCTCTCCCGGAGTCGCACTGTGGGCTAGACCAGAATTTCCCGCTCAGCCAGCACTTTGTTACAGGGCATTCCCTTCTGGTGTCCCAGACTGCGCTCTGTGTAACGCTCCACCCTACTGAAATGCCCCACCAAAGGGCTTTGCACAAAAATGATTTTGTGCTCACCTTTCTGGAAAAAATGTTTTCACAGAGAAATTTAAATTAAAATTAGGCTATTCCACAGGGGATGTAAAGGACCAAATGCAAATCAAGGGACTTCAAATGCAAATAGTACTTTTTTTAAGGGTCTGTTCTGCAAAGACACTATAGATGTGCACTCTGTGGGTAAACTGGGTGGTTGACAGGTCTTTCAATTAAGGGTGATAGAGAGAATTTTACTTTGTGGCAGGTTTGCACAGTCCCAAGTTAACTTCATTACAATTTCCCTTTAATTTCCTTCCACCCCTACTAAATGCCAACCATAGATATTACTACAGAGAAAAAGGAATTTTTAACTCACTACCAACAAATAGATGCTAGGGCAATACTCAGGGCCAATGAAACAAAATGATTTTTTTTCCAGGTTGACCATTATGTTAAAAGATCTGTTGACAGACACTAAAAATGTACATTTTTGCTAAAAGATCAGACTGAACCCCTCCCCATTCAATTGACTCCACAATAAAGCCTTATCAAAAAAATTCTGTCTTAAAATGCCTTTCCTCTGTGGTATTATTAAGACAGCAGACAGAATAAATATGATAGCTTTTAATACATGTACGGCCCATTAAATACAAGATCGATTTTCCAAGTGTGTGGTAGTTGGGAAAATGTAGATGGCTGTTTTTTTTTTTCCCCCTCTCCTGGCTGCATTTGGTTTAACCTCATTTATGCTTTCCTGGACTTCTGCTGCTGGTATTCTTAACAGGAAAGGTACTTCTGTGAAATAATCCCAGGCTACATTATTGATGCTTTCTAAGATGGGTTAAGTATAAACCTGTTCTCTGGGATGCCTGCAAGCTTATTTCATCCACGCCACTCTTACAAACAGATCCAGGGAAAATGCAGCATGGAAAGCAGAAAGGACAGGAGGCCGGGAGTGAGGCAGAGAGAGGTTCAGATTCTAACCCCGGCACTAGCTGTCTGTGCTCCGCAATGGTCTCCCCATCTGTGAAATGAGAACAAACCCATCTATGCACAGCGTTATTGCTCTAAGCTGCAGGTAGGTGAGGCCCTCTGCTCAGGGCTGACACAAGGTCAGTGTCCGCTGAAAGATGATGGTCTTTACCCTCGTGTGCTGTTGCCCCCGCCAATCACGTCTGACCATGTCCTTCATGTCCTCTTAGCATGCGCTCAGAAAGACAAGCATTATACAGCCCTGATCTTAGGACCAGGGTCATTTGTTTCCATGTGAGGGATTCACTCTGTTGTAAGACTTTTCATACAACAAACCAAATCAGAGAGTAAAAGTTCCTCAGTACAGTCATGTGTCACTTAATGATTCTGAGAATTGCATCATTAGGTGATTTTGTTACTGTGTGAGCATCACAGACCCAGATGGTGCAGCGCACTTCACACCTAGGCGCCTGGTGCAGCCCATCACCCCAAGGCTGGGAACCTGCACGGTGTGTCACTGTGCTGAACACTGTCCAAGGCGTCCAGCCTTTTTCTTCTCTGCTGCACACTGGCAGAGTAAGAGTTGTCCTGGGCCACACATTAAATACACAAATACTAACGAAAGCTGATGAGCAAAAAAAAAAAAAAAAGTGCATGCTTTTCATGATATCAGACACCCAGATAAGGGGAACAGGTCTCCAATAATCTGCTACGGGTTGGATGCCCTGCATAGGTAACTGTAACAGGATGGTGAGCGTTTATGTATCTGAATACATATCTAAACACAGCAAATGAGGCATTCTATTCTTACAGGACCACAACTATACCTAGGATGTGTAGTCTCGTATTTCAAATATCTCGTTTTATTTTAGAAATTTGGGTTCAAATCCCAGAGCCACCATGTACCAGGGGTGTGATTCTGAGCAAGTCACCACAAGGAAGTTCGGGTTCCTAATACGTGGAATGAGGATTATAATCCCTACTTCATAAACAGGGTTAAATCAAAATAAAGTGCATAAAGTATTTAGCACAGTGCCTAGTGTATAATAAATGCCCCAATTCTGTTATTTATTATTACCACCACAATCATCGTCATTTTGTTATCTTTTAAGTAGGATCACTAAATACTATGATTTATACTTTCCTTTTCCATCTTCATCTTACTATCAATTTCCTCCCTTTTGACATGTCAGAATCCTCTGTTTTTGATTCAATGCATGAAGCTGTCGGATTTCACTGAACTGGCCAAGCTATTAAATCAATAAGAAAGCTGATTTAAGAAGATATAGTCAAAGTAGTCTATAATCTAAAAGCATTATTTAATAAATTTCACTAATTTCATAGTCTCATGCAGTTGTAATAAAGAAGGTATATTTCTTTAGGATTATGAGTATTATTATTATTTGGAAGTCCCATTCTCTATTATACGTGGCCCCTGGAGGATTCTGAGAGTTAAATATTAACCAGTACAATGTAAGCATTCTAAACTGTATATGAAATCAGCTCATTGTACCCCATAAATGCACTAATGTATACATGATCTACCTCTTTATGATTTAATAAACCCCCCCAAAAAGCTCTTCTGTTGGTGATGTGAATAAATATGCATGTAGTTCTATTATTTAAAGTGATGAGGTTATGCAAGAGTAATTAGATGAAAAATGTTTGTTTAAATAGGTGTCACTGAAAAATAAGTTTTGAACCAAAATTTAGAGAGGTGATTTTTCCTTTCTGTTGGCTCCCATTCTCTTTCTGGAAGTGGCTAAGCCTCCCTGCATTAACTGTTATTTGGGGGTACTGCCCTGCTCTGAGACTCTGAAAGCCACTCTACAAGCCTTAGAATATGTACATATGCACAACCTTTCGTATGTGTTTTCAGTACACCCATAGGTCACCTCTAGAGAAGAAGATTCTCTAGACAATGTTTGAGCTTTTAGAATTTTGTTTCTATTTTTGACTTTAGACCAGTGGTTCTCAACCTGTGGGTCAGGACCTCTTTGGGGTCTCCTGCATATCAGATATTTACATTACAATTTGTAACAGTAGCAAAATTACAGTTATGAAGTAGTAACAAAACTAATTTTATGATTGGGGGTCACCACAACATGAGGAACTGTCTTAAAGGGTCATGGCATTAGGAAGGTTGAGAACCACTGGTTTAGAAGCTCCTACTAATTTAGATTTAAATTTTCCCCTTCCTCCCCAACCTCTCACTTAAGCAGCTCATTATCTAAAAACACACAGCTTCGGAGTGGTGCCTGAGGCTCAAAGGAGTAGGGCACCGGCCCCATATGCCGGAGGTGGCAGGTTCAAACCCAGCCCCCAGCCAAAAACTGCAAAAAAATTAAAAAATAAAAAAAACCACACACACAGTTTCATGTTGTAAGGAAGGCTACTGTTTAAAGGAACCCTACAATGAATCCTTTTGCAAAGGGGATGATTACCTTGTGCCTTATAAATTTGGACATTTTTAACACCAACTTTTCTTAATGCAAGCATACATGGCAACTGCTGGCTTGCGTCTACTTAATTAAATTTAGAAGACAAATTAGATAAATGACAAGTATCATGTTCAAAGACTAACTCCTTTCAGCGTTTAGTTATGTGTAGGTCTTGGTTAAGACAGGTAAGGATCTTCAGCAACATTCTAGACATAAGGCATCTCCTTTTTAATTAAGAATCTCTGTCATAAAAGCATGTTATGTGTCTGGGTGAATATGTGGCATAGAGCGTGTTGACAGCCCTAAGTCTCACTAGAAATATCATTACAGTGTCTTACAGCAATGGCTTGAACTGTGGCCAGGTAGAGGATGGCAAGATCATCGAGGTCCTGAGACAGTTTCAATCCTGTGACCTGTAGGGACGGGAAAAAAAAGGAAGGAGATGGTCAAAAGGAGATGCCACGGATAGAGATAGTTCCCATGAAACACGTTCAGAAGTGTTTTCTTGCTGAAACAAGTTCATATGCAAATCCCCTTTTTGTGAGCTGAACGTGAAATGCCTACTAAATTGTTTAATCTCCAGACCTGGGAAAAATGATCCCTTTCTACCCCAAAGAAATTGCCTTGTCCTTAGATTAAACCAAAACAAAACAAAATAAACGGTGCAGGAAGATTGTATTTGATACTTCTTAGTATTTAATTAAATATATTTCTTTAAAAAAATACCCTTTCATACAAAAGCTATTTTCTGTGGCTTATGAGAAATGAACATATAACAGCGGCATTCTAGTACAAGATGAGTACTGAGTTTTCTACTGAGTTCTGAGTTTTGCTACTGTCAGAATTCGGGGTAATGCTGCCTATGCAGAGTTCAGGGTAAAGTAATATGTCTCCTATACATCAGATACCTACAAGGGGATAATTTAGAACCTGTGGCTTGTAAGGGAATCCCATTCAAGTCATTGGGAACATGTGCTCATGTGGAATACGTCAGTCTTTGAGCCGTTCTGGAACTGAACAGGCTGGTGGACGGGGACGCCTTCCAGGCTCGCTTCCAGGCCCACAGTCACTTCCCCCACTCATCAAGGTATTTTCAGGACACATCTGGACATGAAAGCTGCCGGTTTCTCCAGCCGAGACTATGGGCATCGACACGGCAGTTCACTTTAGACTCGCATTATAAAGTTAACCCCCCTCGGTTCTCACGGTGCACGCGGTCCTGCGCTCAGCCAGGCGTGGGCATGCAGGCTGCATCAAAACAGAGCAGTGAGTGGTCTCCTGAGGGCCTGTCCTTCATCCTCTCCAGCCCCATTTGTCATCATTATTCTCTCCAGATTCTGCCCCCAACTAGGACAGGCCTATTGCAGGGTGCAGACGCCAGTTAGTGGCCCACATCAGAAACCTGGGCCTTCTTTCTTGAGTTCTCCCTCCCTTACCCACATTTAATCAATCAGCAAGTCTTGCTTTTCATCTCCCCAAACTCTTCTGAATTCATCTCCTTTCTTTATCCTCACAGTCATTCACCACCTCAACTCAGACCCACTGTTAGGCCCTTCCTAACTACTGAGAAAATCCCTGAGTAAACCCCCCTCCCTAACTGTGCTCCTCTCTGCAACAGAGTCACACCAAATGCCAATGTGCTCCTGGCCCCCCTGGTTCAACCTCTCCCCGCCCTCCTTTCCTCCTTTCACAGGGGGATGGCTACCACCTCCTGCCCCTGTCCTGGGCTGGCCTTCACCTCCTGTCCAGCCTCTCTTCTTGGCCTTCCTCACTCAGCATCACACACAGCCACTTCTGAATTACTTGCCTCACTCTGGTCACGAGGGGATTCTTAAATTCAGCAGAGCTCTCTGCTGACAGTTTTTCTTGGGAAGTAACTGGGCAACTGGATGAGAACGGTGGCTTTCAATTTAACACACAGAATGACAGAAAATTTGAATAAGATACCAGAGGGAAACTCTGGGGATGCATCTTCCCAGGTCAGTAACTGTGAAAGAACAGCGCTCAGAGGGTCCCTGGAGAGCTAAAGGCTGCAAGAGTGCTGGAACTAGGTGAGGACGCACACCCCACGGACATTTCACAGGTGAGGAGGTACCCTGCCTACAGGAGCATAGAGAACAGACCCCAGAGCCTGACAGACTCCGTCTTACTCACTGACGCACCTCTGATGCCTATACCGGGCCTGGCTCATCATGGACGCTAAGTTACTAGTGCTGAAGGTGTGGATGAGTAAATTGGACAGTTCAATTCTCCTTTCCTCCTCTCGGACTCCACTCTCTCTAGTGTCCTCTCCTTCTTTGTTGAATTCTACAATTACAGCCGGGTGATATTTACTGCCTCAGCTCCTCACCCATCCACAGAGGAGGGATGTTCTCATCACATCCCAAAGAAAAGGGCACTGGGAGGCACGTGCCCCATGCCCACCCCTCCTGCCCCCACACTTATCCTTCCTCATCAGAGGAAGTGGGGTCTCTGTAGCCCATATACGGCCTTTGTGTCAATCAGAAAAAGGCACCCCCCTCTGGGAGAACAAAGTGTAAAAAGGCACAGAGTAAATAAATAGGATTTCAGGCCAGTCACCCTGAGGTCTGCCCCTCAGTACCTGTGATGTGGCAGGCAGGGGCCCTGGGGTGGTGACGGTCAGTCCTGTTGGCTTCTTTCCCTCTCCTGTGCTGGCCGCTGCTGTTGGTCTACCAGGCAAGCGGACGGGCCCAGCTCAGAGCATCCTGCAGGGCCAGTCTGGGAGGCTGCCCCTTTCTGCCTTCCTCAGTCTGGTCATCAGAGAGTGGGTCAGGCCATGATCAACAGATGGGTTCTGAAAACCAGGCTTGGGTGATTTGTGATGGGGACAGGGTGAAATGTGGCTTTGTATGTAAGATGCATTCCTATTTTCAGATGAAAAAAACTTGAAGCTTAGAGAGATTGCAAAGCTCATACACTGTCCTACAGCTAGTGAGATTTAAACCAGGTGCCCTACTCTAAAGCTCATCCTTTCCACTTATATACACTTCTCTTCTAAACTCAAAAATCCTGGCATTTACATAAACATTTCATACCTATAATCTCAGATGTTGAAATTATGCATTTTTCAGTGGTTTCCATTTGGGGGGCCTATTGTATCTGGCTCTCACACATCTCTGAATATTAATTATAAATGCTTTATCTTATAGTTCTCCTCATTGCACAATAACCAAAATAAATTAAATATGCTTAACACTGCAACTCTCTCTTGGGCCTTCCCCACATATCTGACAGTTTTGCTTGAACATTCAAAATAGGCATGTGCACATCTCTAAACACAATCCTTACACTCACACTCCCTCCCCACTTCCTCTTAACATCTCTAAACACAATCCTTACACTCACACTCCCTCCCACTTCCTCTTACTGGGGTGACCATTCAACCCTCAGCTGGGCTACTGGCTTCGCTGGCCCTTCCCAGCCTTTTTAGCCATTGTGAAGCTGGGTCTTCCCTGGGACATCGTTGACAAACCCAGGACACTGCCACCACCTCCCTTCCAAGATGGCTTCCCGGGTCCCAATCAGCCTTCTCTGCCATTCACGGGGTAGGTGTGCTGAGAAAGTCCCGTCCTGGACCAGCTACCCTGAGGTCTGCCATATTTGGGAGATAATCACATGGGCTTGTGGCCTTACTGACCATCCACTTTTCTATAGCCTCCACCTGCATATCAGTGTGTGTCCAGGAAGCAGGGACCCCAGACTGAGCATCACGTTTCAGGGGCAGGGCTCTGGTGTAGCAGGGAGGGAATGTGGAAACGGCCCCATGGGGAACTGTGTTTGCTTCCTCCCATCTGACGCTGAGTACCTACCCCATCTTGATCCAAGCCTTCTAGAATTTCCCCCCCGATTACGTCTCCTCTCAGGGATAGCTGTGTTTGTTTTCTTTATCAGAAAAAGGGAAGCTATGTCACTCACTCTGTGTTCCTTTATCTATAGTTGCCAGCAGGCGGAAGAGTTACAATTAGTGCCCAATGACACTGATCATCTCGTTCTCAGTTTCTGGGGGAAAAGTTATCTTCCCCTTTCTTCTCTATGATTTCTAAGCTCTGGAGGCATTGGAAACTTAAAGAAGGGCCCATGCTCTGTTTTTGCTTGAATCCCAGTGCTTTTTGGAAGTTCTAGGTGTCTGCTGGGGAATAAGGGAGTTAATTTCAGTTACATCACACTCCTCCTCGCTCACAGATTCTTACTGATCGAGGATAGCAGCACCAGTTACATTAGCAATATTGTTGTATAAGGCATGGAGGTTCCCACTAAATGCCAACATGGGAATGCATACCTCGAAGTATTATTGTGGGGGTTAAATGAGAGATCGTTTGCAAATGAGGCATTTATCTTTAGTAAGCTGTATTCACTCTACAAGAGATAGATACTCCCCAACCTCTTACATTGCCAACAAGGTACACACAGGTGGCACTTAATAAATTTTGTTTATTCCTTTCTCTTAAAAAATGTTCATTCCTTCTCTCTTGAATTTCATGAAAGGCTTTATCATATTCAGTTATTGGGTTATATCAACAAAACAGCTCTGTCATCATGCTATGGGTACCCTGAGGGTCTTAACGAGGGGCTCTCAAGCCTAGTGCTGTCCAGTGTGAGGAAGCTGGGCCAGAAGTTGATCATTAGCACTGGCATCATGTCAGAAGTATAGACATGTAGGGGTGTGGAGAAGCAAAGAGCCTTTGATGAGTGCTCAGGGATAGGACAGTGGGGGACCCACTTGTAAGGACTCCTTGGGGAAGCCTTAGTTCCTATAAACATACATACTTCCATCCACTATGTAAAAAGCACAGCCAGATGGCCACTCTTCACTCTGGACTTCAGCTGAAATCTTGCTGCCATTCAGTAGCTGTTTAAACTTAGACATATTTCTTACTCTTTCCTGGGATCCTACTCCAGATTTGCTGAACCTTTGTTGTAGGCCCAATAATTTGCATTTTATCAAAGTGTTAATGCATAATGAATTGTGGGAATGATTGCTCTAAATCTTGATATTATGAATTGTAGGCTCACAGGCCCTAAGATAATAATAAATATATCTGTAATTAGTTAAATATTTTCCTTCCCAATTGTTAAATGAATTGAAGTGATTATACATATATGTTAGTAAGAAAAAAGGGCTTAGGAATAGTTCCCCAAGGGGTCTCTAAAGATTACAAAAGACAAGAAAATGAGATTCCCAAGTCCTGAGATGTTCTAGGGTCATCAGAGCTTGATGAAGGTACCCAAGGCTCAGGGGAATGACTTGGAAGCTTTCCAGAACACAGCAAAAGTGCTGTTTGTTCAGTTGATAGTGAAAGTGAAGCTTACGGGCAAGGCAATGAGGAGAATCCGAGATTTATAGGAGACCTCTGGACTGCACGGAGAGATTGGAGGAGGGGTCTGAGAGAATAAGCAAGGTGGAAGAGAAAGGGGACAAAGCTTCCAAGCAATTTAGAAGTTTCAGTGTCAGGAATCTGGGCTAACACTTGGCACTGCCAAACCCATCCAAATCTGAGAAATGCAGAATTCTAAAGATGTCTCCTCGAGATTCCTGCCCCTTGGCTGTTCAGTCAAACACTAATCTAGGCACTGCTATAAAGGGACTTGGCAGACAGAATCAGTTACTAGCCAAGTAAACTTAAAATAAGGAGACTACCCTGGATTATCCTGCAGGGCTCAGGGTAATCACATGAGCCCTTAATAAGTAGTAGAAGAGGCAGGCAGAAGAGTTACTCAAGATATATAGTGGAAGAGATGAGGCAGAAATGGAAGTCACAGACGTTAAATCATGAGAAGGACCTGATGTGCCACTGCTGGCTTTGAACATGGTGGTGGGGACAATGAGCTGAGGAATGTGGGTGACCTCCAGAAGATGAAAGGGAGCACCGGCTGACAGTCAGCAGGAAATAGGGACCTGAGTCCTACGGCTGCATGGGACTGAATTTGGCCACCAACTTGAATGAGTTTGAAAACATGTATTTCCCAGATCTCCCAAATAAAGCCCTTAGTTTTAGTCTTGTGAAAACTGGAGCAGAGAAACCAGAAACCACTTCTGGCCTACAGAATGGGGAGATAATAAAAGTTAAGCCGCTATATTTGGGTAATTTATTACAGCAGTAGTATTGTGACTAGATGATGGGTGGACACTCTCCCTCATGACTTTATTCCATTGGTGAACTGTGCATTCGATACCACACAACAGGAGTTCACTCACTGGCTGTCCAAAGCAGCAGGCCCAGCATCCCTTTGTTTGCATGGGCCCTGAGGCTGTAAGTCTAAGTCATTTGGATATGCTCACAGATCAGTGTCCCAGAGCTGTCTGAAAACATGTCTGGCCCCTATTTGCTGTTTTTCACCCTGTCTTGGGTCTGCACACCAGCCTGGGTCCTGCCCTTGGTCCTCTGGCCTTCGTTCCTTCCCACCGTCAATTCTCTGAGCCTTCCCAGCAGATGCCACCTGATCTGTCCCTCATCCTTTCACCATGCACATCACCTTGGTAAATACTCCTGCCTGTGATCTATCCCCTGGTTTTACCTGTCATTTGGTGTACATAGGAGAGATAAGAAGCATTAAAAGAAAAAAAAATCTTTGTGACAGAATTAAAAATGTCACTAAATGAGGAAGAAATGTAGGACACATTAAAAAACATAAAAGAGTTTTTTATTTTTAGTTTCTCCCCAGAGAAAGTCAGTGACCCACCTTTGAACTGTCTGGTTTCAGTCCCACTTACCCTTTTCCCTCTGGGTAAATTACTCAAACTCTGAGATTCAGTTTCTTTCTTCCATTAAATGGAGCAATGACATTATCTTACCAGGTTGTTGTGATGGAGGTCGACAATGTGTGTAAACTCATGGGGTGTCTAACCTTTTTCTCTTCTGCTAGACATTGGAAGAATAGTTTGTTCTAGGCCACACATTAAATACACAATCACTAATTAAAGCTGATGGGCCCCCAAAAAGGATATGTGCATAGTTTTCCTAATATCCGACACTATAGACAAGCAAAACAGGCCACTATAGACAAGCAAAACAGGCCTCAAGTTATCTGCATATAGCCCAAGGGCCGCAGGTTGGGCACCTGTGAGAGCATCTGCCCTGCACATCAGGTCCCTGAAAAATGGTAGTTATTAAACATCACAATGCCAGTTGGTAAATTAGTCACTTCAGTAGGAAAATATACTGTCAGAGAAACAGTTAAATGATGGTGAAGACAGTAAGCTTTGTACAGGATCTGATTTTTCATAAGCAAAAGTATGTAAAAAAAATGGTTGAATAAAACAGTGTTAATAACAATGTCTACAAAATCATGTCAAAGAGCCCACATGTTTCCAAGGCTTTTACATGTGTCACTCAGAGGCTGCCCAGGAGCACCCAGTGCTGTCATCCACCCCTCCTCCTGAGGAGGAGCCACAGGGGAGGATGCCCATGCTCTATGGCGCTTTTGCATGCACTATTGTGAGTTGCTGACTCTGCCCACACCTGGCTGTCAGGGAGGCCTCCTCTAGCTGGGCTTCAAGTCCCCAGGAAACTAGCTAAGATCGCATCATGCTCTGCCCTGACTCCCCCCAGCACCCACGTGCACACTTGCCCCAGGCTTGCTCTAAGAGCCGCTGGAGCAGCATGCAACCTCCCCAGCAATTTAAGGAACATAGGCCTGAGGTTAGAAGTCATAGCTCTACAAAAAAAGCAGAAAATAACCCACCATTCTGGGTAGTATTGCACTTTAAAAATGAACCAGAGAAAACAGATATCAGCCAGGTGTGGTGGCTCATGCCTATAATCCTAGCACTCTGGGAGGCCAAGGTGGGTGGATTGCTTGAGTTCAAGAGTTGGAGACCAGCCTGAGCTAGAGCAAGACCCCATCTCTAAAAATAGCCAGGTGTTGTGGCAGGTGCCTATAGTCCCAGCTACTTGGGAGGCTGAGGCAAGAGAATAGCTTAAGCCGAAGAATTTGAGGTTGCTGTGAGCTGTGATGTCATGGCACCCTACCAAGGGTAATGAAGTGAGACTGTCTCAAAAAAAAAAAAAAAAAAAAAAAAAAAACAGATCTGAACCAAAGGTGAATATATTGTGTTTGGTGTATTTTCATGGTCTGATATGTCTCCAAGGTAATTTGCTTCTTTCAGTGGAAATTTCAGCAACAAACAAAGAAAAAACCCCACCATAACTAAAAGGTCATATCAATTTGCAAACAGAAACTGCTCATATATACAAGAAGGCAAGAACTCTTTGAAAATTCTTATAACACAGCCAGGAGCAGTGGCTCATGCCTATAATCCTAGCACTCTGGGAGGCTCAGGCGGGTGGATCTCTTGACCTCAGGAGTTGGAGATAAGCTTGAGCAAGAGGAAGACCCTCATCTCTACTAAAAATAGAAGAAAAAGCTGAGTGTTGTTGTGGGTATCTGTAGTCTTAGCTACTTGGGAGGCTGAGATAAGAGGATTTCTTGAGCCCAAGAGTTGGAGGTTGCTATGAGCTATGATGTTGCCACAGCACTCTACCCAAGGTGACAGAATGAGACTCTGTCTCAGAAACAAAAACAAACAAACAAATAAACAAAAAAACCCCAATCCTACAATACTATTTCATAAGGTACATCAGATTTGAGTTCCCTGTTGTGTTAATGAGAAAACTGAAGGCCAAGGATTTAAGTACAGCAATCGATCTCCAGACTTATGTAACACCTGCTTCCTGTGAAGAACCAAAGGATGGCTCAGCTCCACTAGCTGGTTGGTAGTGACTGGTGACTCCAGTCAGTTCTGGGGCTAAGGTAGAGGGCCTGAAGCTGGCTTCCCAGAATCCAAAGGCCACATTTAGAATGTTGTTGGCCATCTTATAAATGTGAAAGTAAGGGCCACCAAGCAGGACCCACATATGCAAAGGCACGTGTTACGCTCTCTATCCAGAGTGTGCCCACCGTAGTGCTGGGACCTCCCTTTGACTCTGACAGCAATCCCACAAAGAAGCCTGGGTTGTTCCTGCTGATTGATGAGCAGAGTGGCCACGCAGAGCTAAAGATCACATACTGGGACATTTTAAGCCACATTCAAATACAGGTCTGATTTTGAACCCAGGCTTCCCTTTATTGCTTCACAATGGTAAACAACATCCAACTGACGATTCAAAATAAAAACCACCCCCCCAAAATGCCTAAAACCTGCAACTATTCCAGTGTTGAGTAGTTAGTTTCACTCATCTTTATGTGTGAAGATGTCATTCTTTTATTAAAAGCAACTTTTGGCTTTGTCTTGTTTTGAAAGATCCTAGAATCAGTCGTGTCAAATGTTTTGAGACTATTGCTACCGAAGCTTCTGCTTCTTTTAGAGCATCGTACATGCAGCCCTCAGCATGGAAGGGAGAAATGTCTGCAGAGGTGGGTTCTCACCCAGGTGTGCTGCGGAGTTGCCTGCCCCTAACCTCCACCGCCTCTTTTTAGCCCAGTGCTGCAGATAGACGCTACATCACCCAAAGCAAAATGACACAGCTTGTCACATGACAGGAGCCAACAACTGCCAGAACAAAAAGAAAATGATACTATCACACCCAGAATGAAAAGACTCCTGGGCTCTCTATCCTGTTCCTCCTCATGACTGTAGGCACCCAAAGTGGAAGACTTTAAAGCCCGGTGAACCAGGGATGCCCTATTACTTTTGAAATCAGAGTCAGTGAGGGTGAAAAATAACTAGAGCCTTCCTGAGAAGACACAGGGTCAGAGTTTACATTCAAAGACATGGTTTGGAGTTAGATGATATCTCAAAGTGGTTTTGATTTGCATTTCTCTGATGATTAAAGATGATGAATACATTTATGCATATGCGGGGTATAATGTGTTGATTTTTTTTGCAGTTTTTGGCCGGGGCCGGGTTTGAACCTACCATCTCTGGTATATGGGGCCGGTGCCCTACTCCTTTGAGCCACAGGTGCCACCCTGTTGATTTTTTTTTTTTAATACAATTTGGAGTGTTTACATCAAACTAATTAATATAGCTTTCGCCTCATTTACTTGATAATTATGTGTTACGACATTTATGTTCTATACTTGATAGATTTGACTTGTACCCTTGCAATATGCTCCATAGATGTGGTCTCACTGGTTACCCTCTATCAAATCTCCCCACTCCCCTCCCTTCTCCCTCCATTTCTCTCCTTCATCCTGGGCTGTAGTTGTGATCTATCTTTCATAAGACAGTGTGAATAAATGTAAATTGGTTTCATAAAAGAACTTAGCACATTGGATACTTTTTCTTTCATTCTTGAGAAACTTTACTAAGGAGAATATGTTCCAGCTCCATCCATGGAAACATAAAAAAGGTAAAGTCTCCATCTTTTTAAAGGCTGTATGGTATTCCATGACATACATATACCACAATTTATTAATCCATTCATGGATCGATGGGCCCTTGGGCTTCTTCCATGACTTGGCAATTATGAATTGAGCTGCAATGAACAATCTGGTGCAAATATCCTTGCTGCAAGGTCATTTTTGGTCTTTGGATATACTCCTAGTAGAGGAATTGCAGGATCAAATGGCAGGTCTATTTTTAGATCCCTAAAAGGAATATTTAATAAATATTTGGGGATAATGCTAAAAAAAATAACAAAGACATAGTCTGGGTAACAATGGGAGGATGAGTGACAAGGCTGGTAGTCAGAACTGGAATTAGCCCGAGGAGTGTGGTTCAACAAAGGGATTCCCCTTCCTAAGGGTCCTCAGTGCATTTTGTGAAGTCCAGATTTATAAGTCAAGGCAGCTTCACGGGCTGTGCAGGCTGCAGGCTAACCCCTGCCACTTCTTGTTGCTCTGATCAGGCAATCACTGCTTGTTCTGCAACTGGCAGATGATGACTGAAATAACTGACCATAAGGTAATTATTTGGTGCCAGTTTCAAAGCACTGTTGAGATTAAAAAGTAAATAAGCTACAGTCTCTATCCTGAAAATGTTTTTCTAATAGAGTAAATTTAAAAGATAGGCTAAGTTTTATGACAGCCCTGATCTTATGTTCCTCAGTTGAGTTTATTTATCCTCCTTATCACTCTCAACAGAGGTTTTTATTATTCCTGCATTTTTTGTTGTCTTGTGGTCTTCATCATTTCCCTTTTTTCTCATTCCGTTGTCCTTTCATCTCAATTCATCCTTTCCTAATAAGTTTCTGTACTATTTCATAGAGATACGTCTTTTAAAGAAATCCTATTGACTATAGGAGTTCTGTAATATTTTCTTGTGGTTTCAGTAGTAAATAATCTTCCAGAGGTCTCTCCTAAGTGTTCCAAATGGTCTTTTTTTCTTTTTATTAAGATATACACATAGATCGTGAATACACTTATGCGTTTGTGGGGTACAATGTGTTGATGAGCTGAAAGCTGTATTAATTAGTTTGATGTAAGCATTTCAAATTGTCTTCCTTTATTTTGAATGCGATCTTTGCCTAAGGAAACTCACTTTATTATTTTAAAAAAAAATTCCTCTAACTGGGGATCTATACATATTCAGTATTTCCCAGAATACAGTACCACTCACTGCGCACTTGGGTTTGCCCTTCAGATCTACAGCTCAACGCTGATTATTAGAGTGTAGTGGTATTTTGTGTAGCCTTGTTGGACTGAGGCAGACCGCTTCTACCCGACTTCCTAGCCCTGGGACACAGTGTGAAACTATCTTTCCCCCAATTCACAGAACTACCCAGGTTTTTCCTACCTCTTTCCCATTAACAGAATTTACTTGGGATGCTTAGAATACAAGGTATCACGGTTGGTCCTAACTCATACCTCCTGTCCACGTGGCAGTTGTCAAATGAACTGAAGTGAAGGAGAAGGCAGGGGCTGGGTCATGTGTGTGAGAACAGGAGGTCTAGGAAATTAAACTCATTGGCTGCTCACAAAAAAACAAAGAAAGAAAGAAACCCCCAACTCAGCCTTCAGCAGTACACAGAGGGATGGCTGCCCTGTTTTTAGGCTTAAAAGAACCTGTGTTTTTAGGTAGTGAGCAGAAGGTGGAGAAGTACAAACTTTTTCAAGGCTGGACTTGGTTCTTGTGTCACAGATTATGTTTATTAAACAAGTTAGTATTTTAGAATCTGGAAAACATTCCCAGATTCCCAGTGGGAAGGTCAGTCCTAATTTTCCTAGTTGAGTATCATTCTAATTTCCAAAGCTAGCATGAGTTTATGCCTTTTGTGCATTTTCACAGATATTTTGGGCAAAGTAGAGAAAGGCTGCATCCAGGTGTGCTAGCCACGTGCCATACAAAATAATTCCAAGTCTGACAGTGACTGTCTCCTTCAGCTTGCACAGATTATCATAGGGATCACACTGTAAAATGATTATGTACACACGTTCTCTCACACATATATGATGCATAATAATTATCTCCCCTATTTTTATGTAAACTTGGGGCAGGTTCTCTCCTCTCTCCGCCCCCCTTCTCCTCTCACCTTCCCCCTCTCCTCTCCCCTCTTCTCCTCTCTTCCTTTTCTTCATTTTCTTTCCTTCACATTCCCTGCATTTAACACAGGCCTGCACATAGCAAGTGTCAATAACAGCATAGCAAATGAACGAATATTTCCCAAAGGTAAGAGGAGAGAGGGGGGAGTGGAGAAGGGGAGAGTGCAGTGACACTGAAACAGAAGGAGTAAGGGAACATTCATTGGTTCCCCGAGATAACATTTTCTTTTTTATTACCAAGACAGAATGCTAAAGGCGGGATATCATCAGTCAGACACTGACATAGGAGCTGAAGTTGTAGACATTCACACGCTGAGCCCTCACCCTGCTCCAGAGCACAGCACAGACGGTGATTCCCTCGGCCCCAAATTTCTTCCCTGCCTCATTGAGTGTTCCTGTCATCTCCTGCTTAAGGCCTCTCCTGACCACTGAGATCAGGCTGGATAACCATCTTCCATGCACTGAGAGAGCCCTGGACAGTGAGTGACATTTGGAGCTAGATGCCATTTTCACTGCCTGTTTGTACATTCTGCCTGCCCAAGAGAGAAAGAGTGGTATTTCTCTAGTTAGGAATTGTGTGTGTTGATTCCTGTATTTGTCTGATGAACAAATGTACTCATAATTATGACACAATTGGAGCTTATGAACATAATTTACTTGAACATTAATAATGGTATTAAATACTTACCATATGGACAGTAAGAGCCAGTAACCATCGAATCCATCTAATATTAGTATGTCATTCACAAGTTTATTTTTCTAAAGCACTAAATGACCTCTTGACTATCTCCATGTTGCCTATAAATTATTGGTATGTACATAGTTAGCGCTTATTATGTACCCAGGGAAATGTTTTAGGAGCCCAAAGAAGAAACTGTACATGAACCTTGCCTGATGGGATTATCCTGACAATTCTGGTTGCTATTAACATTTTGTTGAGCATTGCGCCCACCTCCTTCAACATGCCCTGTGAGTGTGAGAACTGATGTACCTTCCTGTACCTGCAGCAGTGCTTGGCACACAGTAGGCACCACATTAGTGCTGGATCAGTGCTGGAGACAAGAGTCATTACAGCTTCTAGAAAAAGGATGCACCATGATAACAGGAGAATTTTCACGTTATCTAAAACTGAATTGAAGGAAAGAGATTTGGGGTGAAGCTTTGAAGCCCACAGTTGCCTTCCTAGATCACCTCTCCCTCCATTGTCGTGGTACAAACTCATGGAGGGATAGCTATTTCACTGTGAGGCTAACCCACGGACAGTTACAAAGTGAAGTCACTGCTAAGAAGTATCAAGATATGTAGGAGACGCCAACATCCGAGCAAGATGATCTGCAGCTGAGGTGTGGACCTCCGGCCATTCCTCCTCAGGAGTTCCTTGTGGAAGGAGCCTGTGCCCTCAGCACGTAGTCACTGTTAATTTCTCCCCTCACCTGTGTTGTTCTGGCTCAATAAAAGGCTGGTGCAGAGGTTGCTCGGGGCTACCCGGAAAGTAAGGGCTAGCCTGCCTTCCACAAGCTTGTACTTCTAATCCGCTTCTTGCCTGGTTCCTTCCTGCGCTAACAGAGACCAGGGCCACAGGAGCCCGACGGGTCGCGACAAAGGGATTTATGAGGTACGTTTATAAAACAAGATGTTTTCAAAAAATAAATGTAATAGGATTTGAGATACAACTGGGTGCATGTCCCCATGTAAGAAATCTCTTATGATGAGTATATACTTATTCTCATGGGACAGGCATGCCGCTGAACATTTCATTGATTGGGAAGTACATTCTGCATTTGGGTCAACTTTATTAGAATATCCTCACAATGGTAATTCTTAGGTCATTGTCAGGCCACGAGAACAGGAAAACCAGTTCTTCTCCTATATTTCTAGAAACCAGAAATCTGGTTTCATTAATGGTGGCTTAACCTGGGCAGCCCAGTAAATCCACTCACTTATTATTGCTGACGCACGCTGAGTATTACCGAAAAGAGATATTCTTAGACAATAGAAAATAACAATGAGTAAGCAAAGTAATGTTAAAATTGCTGAGGAATTCGGGGATGGGGTTAAATCAGCACAGGTTGGCAAGGTTAAGAAACAGACAAAAGCCACTGGTTGACATTGAGGTTGACACGCTGGGGACTAAAGGCAGATCTGCCCAGGGAAGGCCCCAGGTCTCTGTGACTCCAGAGCCATGATCATTTATTCTACCGTGTAACTCAGCTTTGTTTTGAGGTCATTTTAAGGACTGATCAAGTTTCTTAACTTGTTTAACATTTTAAGAGCTTAACTGTATTTGGCTTCAGATGTTTGTCTCTAATCAAGACCCTCCTTTCTGTGCCACTTGTGTTCGTCCCCTCCCCTCTGTTAGCATATGAAGCTGGTTATCAGGAAGCGTGGCTTTCTGGCTACAGCCTGCTGCCATGTGGTCCTCTCTGGACGTTGCCCTTCTGCTTCCATAGGTCATTAAGGAGGCCAAGTTCACTATTTGTTGTGTAGGCACATTTCATGGAAAAACATGACTTTTCTTATGTCCAGTTTTCTTTTCTTTTCACCATGACCCCCTTCTATTAGCAGAACTAGATCATGTCAAGAAGGAATGAAAATAAACCTCAGGTCCTCCCGTTGACATCACAAAAATATTTAAAACTGCCCAGGTGCAGTGGCTTAAGCTTGTAATCCTAGCACTCTGGGAGGCTGAGGTGGGAGGATTCCTTGATCTCCGGAGTTTGAGACTAGCCTGTGCAAGAGTGAGACCCCATCTCTACTAAAAATAGAAAAAGTAGCTGGGCACTGTGGTGGGCAGCTGTAGTCCCAGCTACTCGGGAGGCTAAGGGAAGAGGATTGCTTGAGCCCAGGAGTTTGAGGTTGCTGTGAACTGTGATGCCATGGTACTCTACCCAGGGTGACAGGGTGAGACTCTGTCTCAAAAAAAAAAAAAAAAAATTAAAACAATCTTTGTAAAATTAATCACAATATGGTAGTAGTTTAAGTTTTCAAGTTTCCGAAGCCAGCGGCCTGCTCCACTATCATGTAGCCTCCATTATGAATTCCCCACCTTAATTTACCCAACACTCTACTTCCTAACTCCTTGACATCTTCCTGGAGTCTGCATTTGCGGCTTATATCTTATCTGCAGCCTTGCCTGGGCTCTTCTCTGGTCCCTTCTCTGGTTGTAACCCACTTCACCCATCCTTAAGCATGATTCTCGATGGCCATGCTGCTTCCAGACACCCAGTCTCGCCTGGTCATTGGGATCCTCTCTCAGCTTAGGAGGCCGTGACCTTTCCTGCCTAGTTCATTCTTGGCCTGCTCCAGGAAGGCCCAGAATCTCCACAGTGAAAGTGGGCTTAAAGGTTACTAAAAGCACAATTTGTCTTCTATGTTATGAATGATATTTACTTCACCAGAGTTTGATCTGAACTCCTAAATAGTTTAGACTTTGAACAGCCCTGACGCAGAGCTTGGGCAGGCGTGTAGCCATGGCCAGCTAAACTATGGGTGGTAATACTTACTACTGATTGACTGGGCAACCTGAAGATGCAGTGGGGAAACACAGCTTTATGAACGGAGGTAAATACACAGATTACGTAGGCAGGACTCTCCACCCTCTGCCCCTGCACGGGACACAGAAGGAACAGCAGCAGAACACAGGAAGCACTGCTTTCAACGCTCTGCAGGTTGGCCAAGAAACCATGAAAACGTCCAGCAGTCACCGTGGGGAGCAGCAGCCACCTTCCCAACAGCAACACCTCCCCAAAGAGCTAGCAGGCTGGTGGCCTGTTTCATTTCTCCTTTCTCCTCACTCTGCTTCTCCCAGACTCTGGGCCCTTTGGCCTGCCTTCACCCATGAGCAAGGACTGGCTGTTACTTACCATGCCCTTTAGTGTCAGATCTGCTAAGGGAGACCGGTTGCCATGGAAATCTGGCCAAACATGTAAATCAACAGTGAGGAAACCCACAGGCTGGGCCTTCTTAATCAGATCCAGGTGACTGTTCAAATACGCATATACGCTCTGGCATCTGGAAGAGAAGGGGATTTTATTTTATTTTTGAAAGGGGGGGTTAGGGTTGAGGAGCAAATTTTTCTGTAGAAAGAAACCCCAGGCAAGTAAGAAGGATCTCAAAAGCTTCGGCAAATAAACTGCCCCATGCCCAGAGAAAGCCATTTACTGTACTCTTGCCTCACACTGCACTGTCACCAAGAAAGGGTGCTGTGTCCTAGTGGGAAGGGAAAAGGTGTGGAGTTGGAATATTGGATCCAGGAACAGCTTTCCTCCTGGTAGGAAGGAGGTATGACCCTAAGGAAGTTATTCCAACTCCCTGAACTACCCTCTTCTCATCTGTAAGAACAGACACCATGATCTCTGTCCAACTTATCTCACAGGATTATCATGAAGATGAAAGATTACGTAAGTGAAGATACAGTATTCTGTAATAGTACGACACTGTACCTACATAAACCCTGGGTGACATCAGTGTTCCTGATGTGATTACAATGAAGAAAGGGCAGATGCAGACAGGTGTAAGTTCCCAGGTTTGGGAGTTTGCCGAAGGAAGTGAATAAATACTAGGAAAGGAATTAGGATCAGGGATTAGAGACTCGATTTCCCGCTAAAACCCACCAAATAACACAGTAAGTTCTTTCTCCTTTTTAACCCAGTCTCTTCACGTGTAGAATGAGGGTGTCAGATCCGTTCCCTCATTCTTCATATGCTCAGGTGAGAAGACAGGAAGAGATGATGGGCCTGGGGACACTGCTGGGGTCAGATCTTGGTTCTTCCTGTTCTAGCCAGGTAATGTGGGTCAGCAATTTAACCTCTCTGAACTCCAATTTTCCCGTTCTTAAGTTAGATTTCATAATACCTATCTCCCTGTGTTAGATCTTACTGCATGGTGCCAAGGTTAAAGCTGCTTAGCCTTCTACAAGTTCTGAACCAAAGATTCCAAAAGAAAGTGGGTGTTTCAGAGGTTGGCATCTGGGTCCTTGGGACTTCTCTTTAAAGATTTAAAACACAGATTGAATAATGGCAGGAAAAAAGCATAGGAAATCAATGTCCATGGACGGTTAGTATTTGAGATGCTGAAGATATTATTTATTCTTTGAATTTTAAAAATGTTTTGAAAATGATGCTCAGTGATTTCTGCTTCTAGTTTGTGATGCCAGGAGTGCCCCTATGGCTCTTGTGAAGTTGTTCAAAGTTTTCTAAACTCAGTGTAAGAAAAAAACAAGCAGAGCTGTGGTCTATAAACTCTCTTTGCTCCCCATTACCACTGGAATTCCTTTATTAAACACAAATTTTATACAGAAATTCAGTATGAACAGCATAGAAAAGCAAAACTGCTGGGGGAGCGGGAGAGTGTTGAAATGTCAGAGACGCAGGCACCCTACCTACTAGCGGTCCGCTGCTTCTTGTTGTAACACCTCATTCCCATCTGTAAAAATTCTTCTGCCCCAGCTCCTATTAGGAGGAATAAGGTATTACTGGGAAAAGGCTCGGCAACCACAGCAATGTCGGCTGCCACTCCCTGAGTATCTACCAGGCTTTCTACCACCATCAGATGAGGGGTATCGCCAAAGCCCTTTACAGAGGATGCTCAAAGAGGTGAAAAGACAAGACTGAGTCCAAATTTAAATCCATCCAGATGCATCTGTACCCCTGATGGAAGACATCAGGTCAGAGATTATTCATCAAAACCCAACATTCCAACTGTTGTAGAATGAGTCTACTGTGGTTTTTAGGAAAAAACCCTCCCATGCCTTCGGCGGGGGGCAAGAACAACATATTGGGGTAGAATAGGATCACCCCCTGGTTTTCTATCCCCCAGCTCTCTCTGCTTCTGGTCCCACAAGAATGACATTCACAACACAAGCCTGGAGAACATCTTCGCTAGCCAGAAGTCAAGAGTCTGCACCAATTCTAGCAAATTTCCATTTCACAGTAGTATCACAGCTCTTAGAGCAAAAGGATTTTTTTTTTCCCTTAAAGCACACATCTATAAATCTTTTCATTCTGCCTCTCAAGGAATCTCAGAGAGGAGCATTTGGTTTCAGACATCTGGGTCAATAAGAACCTATAGTCCTAATTACTATTGATTTGTCATTGTCTCATTTACTGCAGGTCTTTGCAAACAGTGAGATTCATTTAGCCTCTACATATATGGTCACTCTTGCACTAATGAGGTCCCTGGGGGATGGGGTATGCTTATCCCTTTGACTCCTGACCTCCTCTCAGCTGCATGTTTATCCTTTGAATTCAGCCTTTTTCTTACATGTTTTTTCAATTATACCTTACCGTGCGTTATCTGAGTATATCATTCAAAATGAAATGCACTTGGAAGACATTAAAATAACTAATGCACATCATTATTCACATAATTTTAACCTTGCATGATGCCTTTTTTGGTTTGGACTTTGTTTCATTTTGCATGTTTTATCAATTCTTTCTCAAATGGCAACCTGCCCTCTTCCCGCTAAGGAATCACATATTAACTATGATCCCAAGTGGATCACTCTCCCTCTCTCTCACAAGCCCCAGGCTAATATATCCTGTCTCACAGGAGAAATTCTTGCTGTCAGAGTCCCATTGGGTAGGATGAAGAAAATATGGTTACAGCCATCATAAAGTGATTCACCATGTACCAGCTGGGTGATGAGACACACGAAACCTCTTGGAGCCAATTTATTCTTTTGCAACTGGTGCTGATACTGTCTACCTTATAGGCTGCTACAGAGATTAAACATAGAGCCCTGAGCGCTATAAAATGGAAGCTCATCCATAAACATAGACATAGGTTATAGGTTCCCTCTTCTTTGCCATAGCTAGAATCTCATTTGTAAATTAAAAAAAAATCAAGAGTCGATGGAGATTTTTTTCAGAGCTTATTACTTAATCTTAACTGCAGACAGTATCCTTGGAATGCCCCCTTCCCCTCTCCATAATCATTCTTTGGATTCATAGGCTGCCCAGAAGTATGGTGACCATACTCTCAAAGCACAAAGTCAGAACACATAGTGTAACAAAAGACATTTGTGCCCTTTCTTTCAGTAAGACCAAGTCTGGGGAAAGAAGCTTCCCGACTGTCTGGGTCTAGTTCTTTCTTACCCCAGTGCAACGTGCATCCTGCCTGCCCTTTTCTACTGCAGCTGGTCCCACTGTGAGAAATGATATTTTCTTTGTTAACAACAAAGGGCCTATTTCTTTTTGCATTTTACATCACTTCACCATTTCTTCCTCATTTGTTCTCTTTCTTTTGTTTCTAAAACACTATACTCCCTTGATTTCCCTGCCCCTTTTCTGACTCGTTCCCCTCCTTTGCTTGTCCCTTAAGTATCCGAAATCTTCTACAGTTCTGTCTTTGACCTTTTCTTACCCTTTATCCGCCCTTGGATCATCCCACCCTCTTCTCATGGTCCCAGTTACCATCTTGTGCTGAGGATGTCCAGATGCAGTGTTATCTCTGGCCATTTCTCCCTCACGAGTGCCAGGCCAAAGACTCCAACACTCCTTAATTAAATTCCTCCTTTTGGATGTCCAAAGGTAATTCATCTAAAAATTTCTAATAGGACATACATCCTCTTTCTGATGTACTTGCTCTTCTTTTGCTGGTTTTGGTTTACTCAAAGCCAAAGTCATTGAAGAGGTTGCCCAAGCAACCACTGGAAAGGCAGAGGCACGGTGTGCGTCACTCTGGACTCCTCTCATTCCCTCAGCTCCCAACTCATTCTTTACCAGGACCTGCCAATTCACTCTTCTAAGTATCCCTGTGACTAGCAGCACAACTGCTACTACTTTGTTCATGTCACCTTCCAATACCTGGAATAGTGGTCTAGCCTCAGAATTTACTTCCCTGCTTATAATCTTAACTCCTCCAATTAGGTTTTCTGCACTCCTTCCTGAATGATTCTTTTACATTGATCTCTAATGACATCTCCCACATCTACCAAAAACCCTTCAATGGCTTCTCCTCACTGTCCTCTGGACAAAGCACACACTCCTTGCCCATAGTCAGCTCTTCTGCCCTTCACTGTGTTACTCAAGTCTTCCGTTCCTCTCCCTTCTCCTGCCTGCACACGTCAGGTTCTCACCGCAGCAAACCACTTTTTATTTACATATTATGCATGCCTTAACCTCTGAATTTCCTCTACTTTGCTCCTTCTTGCCTTGAAGTCTTCCTCTTACCTTGTTTACATGGCTGACATCAATCATCACCCCAGACTCATCTCCGGAGGCCTGTGTTCCCACAGCAACCTACGCAGAGCACAGCTATCTCAGCCCCGTCCTCCCTCTGCTGCCCCAGCCTTCTAAGGGGAAAGGAGGAGAGACGCTGGTATCTTCGAGCACTCTCCAAAGTGGACGGCCATCTGCCCTTATCACCTGTATCAGGGATCTGACAGCGGCTTCTTGTTCTGTGTCTGGGAATAGAGAGACTCTCTACAGTGACACTGACTACATTATTTCCCAGATTAGAATCCAGCAAAGACTAACCAAGGTCCTTTGGATAAAATCAATGTTTTGCCATGGCTTAAAAGGCTCTGAATGACCATGCCTATTCTCCAACCTCACCTTGCCCACTGTGGTCTGTGGCCTAATCATCTGTTCCAGCCCCTTCACTTGGAACACTCTTTCCTCCTGCTAATCACATGGTTATGCTCTTTTTATCCTTACGGTCCTAACTGTTAGCCCATCAGTCAGGGTTTCCTGATGTTCTCTCACTGCACAGTCTGTTGGTTTCTCCCATGATTAATTCCTCTATCTCCAACTCTGGATTCTGAATTCCTTCGAAGCAAGGACTGTATCTTACCCACACGTGCTCAAAACACAGTTATTAAAGTACAGACTGAATGAATATAGGTCTTTAATAGAATATTGCAATTGGAATCTCTGGTGTTTTAAATCTCATTGATGTTTTATGGAGAAAAAATACTTGGTGAGCCTCTGGAAGAGCTGCCACAAAAGGTCACTATCTTCTGGAGCTGCGGACTATGTATGCTTGTGCCCCCCTCACATTTACAAGTTGAAAACCTAGCTCCCAAAGCAAGGGTGTCAGGAGTAGGGCCTTGGGAGGTGATTAGGTGATGAGGGTGGGGCCTCACGAACAGGATCAGAGCCTCATAAAAGAGGCCCAAGGGATCTGTTTGTCCCTTCTACCACATGAGGACACAGTGAGAGCACCAGCACCATTCTGTGAACCAGGCACTGGATGCTCAACAGACACTGAACCTAACAGTGCCTCGATTTTGGACTCAGCAGCCTCAAGAACAAGGAAAAAAAAAAAATTCAGTTGTTTATAGGTTGCCTAGTTTATGTCATTTTGTTATGGGCTAAGACATCAGGTTACTGCTTAATGGAGGGAATTTGATAGATTCCCAGACTTTTTAAGTTCGCATGTTCAGATAGCTCTGCTTAAATGTAGTATATACATAAAGGGTTTTGAGTATAGCTAAGCCACATGCTTATAAAAAACAAACTTACCAATTAGCGTACAAAATTTCATGTAGTTATTTTTACCTTTAGCCATATGGTATACCATCAAAATATTTTTCTTTTTATTTTTCATTTGTGTGGATTTATGCAGGTTTGTTACATGTGTAGATCACACAGTGGTCAAGACATTGCACCCATTAAGTATCTCTCTCCATCCACCCTCCTTGGAGCCCCTCACCCATCCAATGAGTGAGAACATGTGACATATGTCTGTCTGTTTCTGGCTTGATTCCCTTAAGATGATGACCTCCAGGTCCATCCATGCTGCTGTAAAGACAGGATTTCATTCTTGTATATGGCTGAGTAGGATTCCATTGTGTAAATATGTCACATTTTCTTTATGCAATCAGCCACTGATGGACACTCGGGTTGATTCCACCTGTGTGCCATTGCGAACAGTATCAGCATCACCATATGAGTGCAGGTGACTTTTTAATATGTTGATTTTTTTCCCTTTGCATAGCTACCCAGGAAAGGATTGCTGAATCAAAGGGTAATTCTATTTTCAGTTCTTGAAGAAATCACCATACTGTTTTCTTTCTTTCTTTCTTTTTTTTTTTTTTGGTTGAGACAGAATTTCACTATGTTGCCCTTGGTGGAGTGCCATGGCATCATACCTCACAGCAACCTCCAACTCTTGGGCTTCAGTGATTCTCTTGCCTCAGCCTCCCAAGTAGCTGGGACTACAGGCACCTGCCACAATGCCCAGCTATTTTTTTTGCTGTAGTTGTCGTTGTTTGGCAGGTCAGGGCTGGGTTTGAACCCACCAGCTCCGGTGTATGTGGCTGGTGCCCTAGCAGCTGAGCTGCACCGTACTGTTCTCCATGAAGCCATATTTAATTATATTCCCACTGAAAGTGTGTAAGAGTTCCTACTTCTCTATATCTTTGCCAACATCTTATATCTTTTGGTCTTTTTAATAATAGCCATGATTGGGTGGGATAGTATCTCACAGTTCTGTTAATTTGCATTTCTCTGTTGATTAGCGATGCTGACCATTTTTTCATGTGCCTGTTTGTATATGAAATCATGTCTCCTTTGGGAACATGTCTATTTATGTCCTTTGCTGTTGTTGAGTTGTTTGCGTTCTTGTATATTCTGGGTATGAGTCCCTTGTCAGATAAATAGTTTAAAAATATTTTCTTCCATTCTGCAGGTTGTTTATTCACTCTTTTGATTATTTCTTTCGCTGTGCAGAAGCTTTTTTAGTTTAATTAAGTCCTATTGTTATTATTTCAAAATATTAGGAGGGTACAAATGTTTCTGTTACATGGATAGCTTTTCTAGCGCTTGAGTCAGGACCATTACTGTGCCCCAGACCCCGACAGTGTTCACGGTACCTGTCTGGTAGGTTTTTACTCCTCCCCACCTTACTGCCTACCCCCCAAGTTCCACTGTTTTTGTTGCCTGTGCTTTTGAGGTTTTAGTCATAAATTCTTTGCCAGGGAAAATGTCCAGAAGAATTTTCCCTGGGTTATCTTCTAGTATTTTCACAGTTTCAGGTTTTACTTAAGTCTTTAATTCATCTTGAGTTGATTTCTGTATATGGTGAGAGATAGGGGTCCAGTTTCATTCTTCTGCATATGGCAATCAAATTCTCCCAGCTGTCAAAATATTCTTTCCTGAACTTACTTAGCTTGATTCCTTTCTTTCCCAAACCCCCTTTAGTGTGGTTATCTTATTCATTTGTAATACAATAGGTTCATTTTTTACTAGTTGCATTTTATTTTGCCCACCCCAGCATACACACATATTCTGGCTATATATCTTCTGTTTATTTGAGGCAGATTGGAATTGTCACCATGGTTCTAAGTGTTACAGTTATATAAAAAGTATACTCAGAGAAATGCCGTTCCCTCCTGCTACCCTGTTCCTCTTCCTGCATTCTTTCCTCCTCATTCCTAACCATCTATTGGAACCAACCTCATTCGTTTCTAGTTTAGCCCTCCAATATTTCCTTTGCACAAATGAATAGATACACATGTTTTCTTTTCTCTTTTTCCTTTCACACAAAAGGAAATGTTTTTTCCTTTTCATATGTTTCACTACACTATAAATACTCCTTTGCCTTCAGCTTTCTTCATTTTATCCTGGAAATTGGTTATTATCCTCAATTTTACAGATGAAGAGGCAGGTTTAAAGAAACTCCGTTACCTGCTCAAAGTTACATAGCTAGTACCAAGCAGACCTGGGATGTGAATCTACAAATTTTGACTCCAGAATCCATGCTGGCCTTCTACATCAGAGTTTCTCATCTGTGGATCCAGGGTGTAGTCCTGTGGGATCTTTAGCTTCTCTGAGTTTTCTTAGATGATTTAAAAAGTTAATGCATGTATGTTCTAGACTATACGGGTGACTATCTTACAGCAAATGCTAACAGGCATTTTTGTTGTCTGTAGGATCTGAAATCATACAAGCCCCTGAAGTGAACGCTCTCAGCACAGTCACACAAGGAAAGCAGTAGCGGGGCAGCATCGGGGCAGCAGCTACCTGGCTGTGGCCTTGGCTTGGAGTTCAGAGAAGGCAGCATGGCCCTGTACCATGTGGTCTATCTGAAAAACAAGAAAGAGTATTTCAACTTTTGTCCACGGAGGAGCCAAGAACATCAAAATGTTAATTCAGCAAAAGGGTCTCTGCTAAAAGAAATTTATCATAGCTTTGATTAACTAAGAGCTAACCTCTTGGATATATAAAACAAAGAACTTTAATGGGGTGCAGTAGCTCAGGCCTATAGGAGGCCAAGGCGGTGGATTGCTTGAGCTCACAAGTGCGAGACCAGACTGACCAAGAGGGAGACCCAGTCTCTAAAACTGCCCAGGCATTGTGGTGGGCGCCTATAGTTCCAGCTACTGTAGAGGCTGAGGCAGGAGGATCTCTTGAGCCCAAAACTCTTGGAGATGTTGCGAGCTACGACGCCACAGCACTCTACCCAGGGTGACAGAGCGAGACTTGGTCTCTAAATGAATAAATAAAGTAAGATAAATAAGATAAAATAAAGAAGTTTAGAGAGAAGGGCAATAGGAAATAAACTCCTTAGGCTCAACTTGTAGACAGCAGGCCTAAGAATGAGAAGTGAGGAAGAAAGGAAGAAAGGGTAACTCAAGTTAAATGGTGGGGGGTCTGGGTATTAAAAGCACTAACCTTCTCTGGATCACATCATTTCCCCTCCTGATCCAGGCTGTCACCCCTGGGCAATGTCAAAACTTGAATTACTCACTATGTTTTACTAATGGAGACTAAGATGGGGGAGGCTCAGTTTAACTAAACACTATGAGGTGCCCCAGAGCTGTCAACAGGACCTCCCTTGACCAAAAAGTTGTCATGCGGGAAACACAGTTCTCATGGGCAGCGATGCCTGAGCTCTGCACAGCTTCATTTTCTCATCAGAAATCCCGTGTCCAAAATTTTATTCCTTAATCCACTTGGTGGCTTTAAACAAAATAGTCTGGAATATATATCAGGAACAGAATAGTTTCCCCACAGTGTTACTCAGCTTGCTAAAAACATCCAGCACCATGCTTGAGTTCCTGAACCTAAGATGTGTGTTTTCTGTATGTTTGCCTGAGTCTCTAGGACTCTACAACAACCATATTGATGGATTTATTTTCATTCATTTATTTTCATTTGGGTTACTCTGAAATCTGGTTTGAGGAAAAGGGAATGTAGTAGTTGTATTAACCATGTCTTTTCATTTTCTACAGTTCTGATGCTACTTCCCAGAGACAGTGAATAACTCACCAGGGAGTGAGCCTTATTTCAAATGCAAGCTGCTGCCGACAGAGCCCCACCTGCCCACCACCTCTTTCCTCTACCAGACTCTCACCCTCAGGTCCACTATTCTGCTCTGAGCACCCCAGGGCCAGATGCCAGACTACAAAGAGGCAGCTCCTCTCTCCCTGTCCAGATCTCACCGAAGTTACTCAATCCAATCAACACTAAGACTGCCTATCCTACCCTGCCTGTTCCTTTCTTGCCCTCGATTTCCTCTCACTCCCTCAGCCTCCTGCATTGTGTGGCACGTTTTCTCCTCTGGAAACTGAACAACAAACTACTGTCTCTTCAATGGCAACTGTCCCTGATCTGTTGGCCTCACTATACCTGAACAACAATAAACTTACACTTCAAAACAGTGACTTAGTGGAAAGAACATTGGTTTGGGATATAGAAATACTTGGGTTGAAATACACAGTCTATACGTATCTTCTGTGCAACCCCAGAGAGGGTACTTAACCCCTCAGAGCCTCAATTCTTATAAAAATGGGGATAATATAGTGCCCTTTATTGAGAAGGCTGTGGTGAGTGCTTCTTATAAAGGGGCTTTCTGTTCATAACATCTATCAGGAAAGAGAAGGTGGCACTCTGGTTGAGACAATACAATCCCAGATGGTCTGCTGTACTTTCTGTTTTCCCTGGCATCTGGTAGTGAAGTCCTACCCTGATTAACATGGAATGGGCAGTTTGTCCAGTAAGGAAACCCTCGCTTCAGTACCCAGGAGTGGTTGTTTCTGGGGTTGATCTCTCTACTGAGTTCTATTCCCTGGTGAATTTAGCACAGAGAAGGCCACAGTGGCCGATTAGTGATTATTTATCTCCAATGAAATAACGAAATTTCACAACAATGACTGCCTTTGCCTCAGAACTATATAGACAGAGTCACAGAGTCCAACTCTAAGACTGTTCTCCTGCATTTGGACTGTGGAGAGAAACCCGTGCAAAATAGCATAACACAGAGACCCTAACCGGGTAGCACCAGGTGGTGTCTGGCCTACAGATGTACTTTATTTGAAATATATAATGTTTTAGAAAATAAGCCGATATTTTAAAATTGAGAGATTCTGCTTAAAAAGTTTAGATTCTTGTTTCTTTTGAAGAACCTTAGAGTATAAAAGACTGAGCCACCCATATTTCCCCACAGCAGGTGGGGCTGAGTGATGATGGATCCCTCCCGACAGGGCTGTGCTCTCCAGTCTATGAAAGGCCTCACTGCTTCCTGCCATTCCTCAGCAACAGATAACAGATTTTATCAATTTATCATCAGCACTGCTCTAATATTCTATTGGTAAGAGATGTATTTTTCTGTGCCCACTCCTTTGCTGGGGGAAATAAGGAATTCAGCCTTAGAGTATTGTGAGTTGCAAGAGAAATTTCTCTGCCGAAGTTAAAAATATTTCTTTGCCTAATCTGTTTACTCCTTGATGCTATCTTTCTGACCCCATTAGGCCTTTGGGTTTTTGACATGGCAGAGAGAAAATAGGGTAATTCTTAGGCCTGAGTTCATTCCTGGCTCACGGAGTGACCTTGGACAAGCCATCTCTAATTCTCTAAAACATTTGATAAATTAATATGACAAACAGCCAAATTTCTGTAAAATTACAAAGAGAATCGCACTGTTTCAGATGTAAAAAATGTTGGTAAAGAATTCACAGGCAAGAAAAACACACCCCAAGATAGAACTTAAAATTTATTTTAAGCATCTTAGGTCCTATAATCATTTTATTAAAACAAAACTACCTTATGGCATGATTTTTAAAATTAAGATCAGTTTTATATGTTTGTCTTGGGGCTTTTACTTTGCCTGGATGGCAGAGTAAAGAAATCATTGGCCTTGAAGAAACGTTCATCAGTTTTCACATCTACCTTCTTCCATTGCATTAACCTGTAAAATCATTGCTTTCACCTAAGCTATTTCAGCTCTTCATTTATCTACTCTTATCTGAAGGATAAAAGAATTTGCCCTATTTTTCCCAGCCTTGAAATTCTCATGATGATATAATTAACGAAGAAAGCACAACCTAAACTATTTCTTTTATGCTGCTAAAAAGATTATAGATTTCACAACTGAACAGACCAATACCATGCCTGAAAAAAAATATAGATTTTTATAACTTTAATATTAACTTTATATGCAAAAATTCATGTGCAGGTGAATAAATGCTGACATTAGACATAGCTAGTTAGTTTTATTCACCTTCAAAATTGGTAGTTTTGTGTATTTTTATTGTTCATTTATGAAACTGACATGTGATACATGGGTGAGGCATAATTTTAATAACTAAGTGTATAAAGATAATAAGAGTCATTGTTCTGACAAGGCTCTGCCTACAAAGGTAAAATGCGCATGCCAATATTCAAATATAGATAAGATTCTTTATAGATTCAATAAACCATGAGTACCTACTCTGTTTCAGATAGTAAGTAAACATGAGGTAATTCAGTGGCAGTTAAGATAGCCATAATCTCTGTCTACATGGAGATTATATTTATTGAAAGATAGTAAAAAAAATTAAGTATAATAATTAGAAATAGTGATTAGTGTGCTAAAGCAAACTAACAGGTTACTATAATAAGAACACTAATTTTAGAAAGAGAGGTTAGGGAAGACCTCTCTGAAGATGAAGCTAAGACACGAAACATAATAGGTACCAACAATTTCAAGCAAATAGAGTACCAAATGCAAAGGTCTTCTAGATCAGTGGTTCTCAACCTGTAACAATGAAAATATATCGTGGCATTAGGAAGGCTGAGAACCACTGGTCTAGATGAAAAGAGCTCATATGTCCTAGGAATTAACAAGATTCCAGTGAGACTAGACTGGAGTAAGAACAAAAGTTGTATAAAACAGGAATGGAAAGATTGGAAGTGAAGAAAATCAAGCCAAGGAAAAGGCTTTAGATTTTATTCTAACAACAATGGGAAGATACAGAGGGTTTTATTCAGAAGAACAAATTCTATTTTGATTTTTAAAAATCATTCAAAAATTGCACTTCTTATAATGACTGAATAGTTTATCTCATCCCAGTTTTGTCACAGATAACAATGTTAAATGCTGATCAAAATATAGCAAATAATTCCTTGAAGACATTGGAAAGTGGCCCAAGTATAGTGGACACATGGAAGGAAAACAGTACTGTGTGTTTTCTGATTTTACATGTTTTCCCCTGAGAGTAGTCTCCAATCAGTGCCACGTCGGATGCCATAGAGATAGAAATATGCAATATTTCTAATTAACAAATGAGAGGTCAGAGCTCAAGTCAATCATAGTAGCTATAAAGTAAGTTGTTGAAGGAGGATGCAGAATCTCAGAAAAAAGAGAGCCACAGAAAGAGAGTCTAACAAAGCACATAAAAAATGACACCTAATGTCTGTGTGATATCTGAATTACATGTTCATAGTAATATTGTTAAGTAGCCCAGACAAGGCTGTAAGAATTCAAGGGAGATTTTGAGAGGTGTTTACCACAAACTTTTACTTAAAAGTTTGAAAGTTGCAAAATCAACTATCTTCTAAATCAGAAAAATCAATAATCTTCAGAGAAACAAAATAATATAGTGTCTCTATGATGTATCAATCACAATGTCTATAATATGACTCCAAATTACTATACAGAAACTGGAAAACATTACATACTTAAGAGATAAGCTATTTATTAAACACCAAACCTGAGAACACACGGGCATTAGAATTCGAATTTTAAAGCAAATAGTTTAGCAGTGCTCAAGGATGTAGAAGAAAATATCATCATAATTAATGAACAGATAGAAAATAGTAAATAAACTATTTAAAATGGAAATTTAAGGTATTTGCATGCTTTGAATCTGACAAAAGGCTGATAACTAGAATCTACAGAGAACTCAAACTAATCAGTAAGAACCAACAATGCCATTTATCACTGAGCAAGAGATATGAATAGAACCTTCTCTGAAGAAGACAAGTAAGTGACCAACAAAGACATGGAAAAATGCTCATCATCCCTAATTATCAGAGAAATGCAAATCAAAACCACCCTGAGATATCACCTAACCCCAGAGAGAATGGCCCACATCACAAAGACTCAAAGCTGCAGATGCTGGTGCAGATGTGGAGGGAAGGGAACACTTTTACACTGTTGGTGGGACTACAAACTAAGACAGTCTTTATAATAAGAAGTATGGAGATTCCTCAAAGAACTAAAAGTAGACTTTCCATTTGATCCCACAATCCCCTTACTAGATAATTATCCACAAGAAAAAAAAAATCATTCTACCATAAAGACATTTGCACTAGAATGTTCATAGCAGCTCAATTCACAATTGTCGAGTCCTGATAGAATCACCTCAACTGCCCATCAACCCATGAATGGATTAATAACCTGTGGTATAGGTATACCATGGAATACGATTCAGTCATAAAAAAGATGGAGACTTTACAGCTTTTCTATTAGCCTGGATGAAGTAAGAGAACATCCTACTTAGGAAAGCATCACAAGAATGGAAAAGCAAGTATCCAGTATACTCAATACTAATATGAAATAAATCAATAAATAACTATACACATGAGAGAGAAGAGAGAGGAGAGAGAGAGAGAGAGAGAGAGAAACATAATTAAATTAAAGTAGGTGGACGGGGGAAGAAGGAAGGAGGAGCAGGAGGAGAGAGGGAATTGATGTGCTCTCACCTAAGGGATACAACAAAAAAGTATTAGCACACACCCTGGGTGAAGGGCTCAACTACAACTTGACAACTAACAAATGCAAATAATGTAACCTAATCATTTGTACCCTCATATTAATCTGAAATAAATTTTAAAAATTGGAAATTTAACAGTATTGATAGATATAACATCTGAAGTTTGTATGTGTAGAAGGGCCTAACAGCACCCTGGAGATGAAAGACGAGAGAGTCAGCGAACTTGAAAACGGGTGTGTGTGAGAAAGAGAGCACACGGGGAGACAAAGAACACGAATGAGAATGTGTATCGAAAATAATAGCACCTCGTGTCTCTCAGAGGTGTGTGAGACAACAGCCAAACATGCCAAATACGTGGACTAGGAATTACAAGTAGGAGAGAAGAGAGAAATGGGACAGAAAAGAGATTTAAATGTCAGAAATTTCTGAACTTGGTGAAAGACATCAATTTGCAAATTCAAGAAGGATGAATCTAAAGAACATAGAACACGTGTGTATGCTAATCAAATGCAAAGATTGAGAAAAAAATCATTAAAAAAGCTGGGGAAAGGGACACGTTATACAACAGGGAAGATGGTCAGAAATAACAGTTGACTTCTCATAAGAAATAATGTATCAGAATACAAAATATGACATCGTTAGGTTTTGAAAGAAGACAAAAAAAAAGAAGAAAAAACAAACCATTAATCAAGAATTCTATAAAATAGAATGTAAAATAAATACATTGAGAACAAATAAAGAGAATATCTTTTGCCAGTTGCCTTGTACTGAAAGGATGTCAAAAGTTAGGCCGGGTGCGATGGCTCATGCCTGTAGTCCCAGCACTCTGGGTGGCCGAGGCAGGTGGGTTGCCTGAGCTCAGAGGTTCCAGACCAGCCTGAGCAAGTGTGAGACCCTGTCTCTATAAATTAGCTGGGCATTGTGGTGGGTGCCTATAGTCCCCGCTACTCAGGAGGCTGAGGCAAGAAAATTGCTTAAGCCCAAGAGTTGAAGTTGCTGTGAGTTCTGATGCCAGGACACTGTACTAAGGGTGACAAAGCAAGACTCTCTATCAATGAAAAAAAAAAAGAAAGAAAGAAGAAAGGAAAGAAAGGAAAGAAAGGAAGGAAAGGAAGGAAAGGAAGGAAAGGAAGGAAGGAAAGAAAGAAAAGAAAAAGGAAATGCTAAAAGTTATTCAGACTAGGAAAAGATACTAGATGGAAGCTTAAATTTTCAGGAAGAAATAAAAAACAACAAAACTGGCCATTATGTAGATAGTACAAAAGATTATGTTTTATTTGTCAGAATTTCTTTGATGCCTCCCCCCTTCCCTGTGACATTTCTGGAGATAGTTAAGGTTTAAGAGGTCATAACACTGGGGCCCTAACCCAGTAGAACTGGAGTCCTTGTAAGACAAGAGAGGAACAGCACAGCCGTTCTCCCATCACACACGTACGATGAGGATGCAACGAGATGGCCACCAGCCCCAAGCTGGGAAGAGCTCCCACCAGAAAGTGAACTTTTCAGCACCTTAATCTGGACTTCTTGCCTCCGAAACAAATGTCAGTTGTTTGAGCCACCCAGTCTGTGATATTTTATCATGGCAGTCTGAGAAGACTAACACTCTGTTTCAAGCAAACTGACATGACAATTACTCCATTGTTGGGTTGGTAGCAGGTCCTATCCTGGTCTCTCTGCCTCAGGGCCAGGGAGACGCTACTTTTCCTACCATGTCCTTCCCTAAAGCCCCTGAGTGACCCCTGTACTTCCTCCGTGACCCCTAAAGTCCTCACCCACAGGGGGTGATGTCTCAGGGTGGTGTGGATCTACATTTCTCTGATGATTAGGGATGATGAGCATGTTTTCACGTGCTTGTTAGCCACTCATCTGTCTTCTTCAGAGAAGGTTCTGCTCATGTCTCTTGCCCAGTGATAGATGGGATTGTTTGCTTTTTTTTTAATTGATTATAAACTCTAACCACTCTTTGCCAGCCCTACGTGACTGTTCTTGTTTCTCAGCCAGCTTCCTGCAACAGCCTCTTTCTGGTTTCTGTGTTTCCACCCCAGGCTGCTTCTCGACGTGGCTGGCGGCAGTCAGAATGATCTTTAAAAACGTAAGCCACATCGTATCACTCCCCTGCTCAGTATTCTCCAAAGGCTTCCCATTTTGCTTAGAGTAAAAACTAAAATTCTCACAGGGGCCAATAATATACTTGCCTCTGACCTCAGTCTCTTCACAACACTCACTTGGCTCATTCCTCCCCATCCACTGTGATCTCTGTGCTATTCCTATCACACCCCAGGCAAGCAACCCTCTCACCATCTTTGCACTCATTTTCCCTTAGCTGGTACATCCTTCCCCCAAGTTTTCCAATGGCTAAATTCCTTTCTTTTCTGTTTCTTGTTCAAATGTTACGTAAGTGAGGCCTAACTTGACCATCCTTTCAAAAATTTCACATTGCCCATCTGAGCTCACAATCCACCTCCTCTATTATTTTTAATAACTTATGCCATAAAACGTAATTTACTGTATGTTATCTGTCTCCTTCTAGCATGAGAAGAGTATAATGTTGGGATGAGAACAGAACAGGACATTTTATTCTCTGATTCAGAATAATACCTTGGACATAGTAAGCACTCAATAAATACTGGGTATGTAAGTAAACATTACTCCACCAGTTCAGACTTTATTCTAAAGACACCTGAAGAGCTCTCAAGAGTGACAGATCCATATTTGTGTTTCCAGACTGCTATAGCTTTAGCATAAGAGAGGGATCAGAGGGGGAAAGACTGGAGACAAGGATGCAATTAGGAAGATGTGTAGGAATCTAGGTGGGTATTCAGAAAGCACAGGGAGAGCCAGGGCAGGAGGAGGGAGCAGGGAGGCATTTGTTTCTGCAGAGTTAGTCTTTGTATCTGTGAAGTCACTCCGACTAGGTCATATGAAATGCTGGAGACACACCTAGGCCTGGGCCTAGATGCCGTCAGTGCTGACACACAGACACATTTCTCTCATAGCCTTACAAAACCATCCAACTGTATTCGCTTCACAAGGCTTAGAAAGAATGTCACAATAACTGACAATAGTTGCTTCTCAAGGGAGTCTACAAGAAGACTGTAAGAAATACAGCTCTCCAAAAGTCAAGATTCAGTTCTGGAGAGATCTGGGACCTCTGGTGGCCAACTTGGGCCTGCGTTACGCCTCCCACTTGAACTGTAAGTCCTTGATGGCAGGTAGGTAGAATGGTAGGCACCCCACCATTCTCAGCCTGTTTCTTCACCAGTAAAACTACCACAGTAACACTGATTACACACACACGGCTGTGAAGATAGAGGAAATACTGAATCTTAATTAATAGGCCTAAAAATACTTGGCACATAGTAAGTACTCAGAAAGTGTTAGCCCCTACCTTTCCAGTAGGCTATAGGGGTAGTACTATTTAGTTTTATGTGTTAAAGTAAATTATAATTATCAGTTCTGTATCCAACTTTCTTATTTGATGACGAACTATGAGAGTGACCACTCTAATAGTGGCCTGGCCCAGTGTAATCACTCAGCAAAATGTCTGTAATATGATAAAAGAGTGAACGAAGGGAAGGATGAAATCCCTCTGTCTGTAACCTGCACCGTGCTGTGCACACTGTGAGCTATTCATATACCCACTCACGGCAGGATGATTTCCAGAGGGGACTTCGGACACTAGCCCCAGGCTGAGCAACCTTGGCAATAAGGAAGGAGGCAGATGGGCACTCACAGTGCACAAATCCTAAAATCCCAAGAGCACTTTAGCAACTTGCTACATTATGACCCTGTGACTCAAGTTTCTAAGTTCAAATTCTGGGTCCAAACAATTCCAAGGAAACTCCTCATCTAAGCCCAATTGTCCCAGAAAGCCAATGCCAAATACTGGGGGCAGCTCAGGACCTAGTCTTAGCCTCCCTCATCAATGCCTCCCCTAATAAAACTGGCTTCCAGTGAGACAGAGAAGAGCACTCAGAGGGGATGGCCAAGGTCCAGTTGGAAAGAAGTTTGAGCATCTGGATGCAGCAACTGTCCGCTGTCAGTGTTCTGTGGAAAAAGTCTGGGCAAAAAGCAATGTTTTTTTGCATGACTATTCTGAACAGAGTATTGGCAAGCACAAAACACTCCTTGATGGGTGCTTAGTGATGATGCTAAAATCAGTCATCCATGGGAAGGGAGCATGTGCCTTTCTAAGAAGTAAATACCATGGCACAAGCTTAAAATGAGTGAAAGTGAGGCGCATTCTCAGTCAGAAGAAACTGCAAGGTCTCCACAGCCAGGGAAGAACCTCTCCTATTTATTTCTCCATCCCGAAAATAACCAGATAAAGACTGCTTTCAAGCATCAGTCTATCTGCATACTTGGAAAGAAGGATTTACATTTTAATGGAAGATCTGTATTCACCTGTAAAAATGTGAAAAGATACTTTTAGCAAATTTATAGTTCATATATGTTTCATTTCTTTCTCTTTCCTTTTTCTTCTTCTTCCCCTTCCTTTATATCCCTCTTCTTTTCTTTTCTCCTTTCCCTTCTTTTCTGCTTTCAGCAGTGTATTTGTGATGGGGTCCAGGACAAGGTGCTCCCAGAGCAGACACATTCACATGTGGATTAGTAGAAAAGACGTGTGTGTGAAACACAGCATTAAGAAAGACTCAACTTTCTCTTACCATGTCTCATATGACAACAATGTGTTTTAAAAACCAGAGATCAGAATTTATGAGAGAACAAACTAGAATTAGTAAATGGTAAGGAAAGATGAGAGGACATGTAAAAGAACCATATAAACAGGCCATGGACGGTGGGTGAGGAATCCCCCCAGGCTGCACTTGCTACCCTGAGTTTTGGTCTCTGATCTGTAAAGTACAGATCAGAACTGTGTCTATTCTCATAAGAATTTTGAGAGGATTAAATGAGATAATATATAAAATGTTCATGGTATTGAAACTGGGAAGTAAGTCTTGAAGATAACAGTAGGCATTGTGAAGATTATGAATATTATTCAAGCTTTAATAAGATTGTGTAAATCTTTTTCACAGAGAAAATACTCTCTCAGCTGCAATTCTTAATATAATTATCATTATATTATTCTCTTTATTTTATGGGGGCTTCTTTCTCCTTGCTTGGTCCCTTTAGACCGATGGTTTATTGGTCATGTGCTTTGCTCTTGATTCGGGTTTTACCTCGTTACTCTATCTGTTTGATTTCCTAAGCTTTCCTTTTCAGGAACCCACGGGTCAATCATGCCCCATGCCTACATCCAATGGATATGTAGAATTGCCCAAAGCAGACCCTCAAAGCAGTTTGACTAGTTGATGGTGCACAACTAACAGACAAAGGTGAGAAACTCCCAAAACATCTGTCAAAAACCACAGTGAAATATTCCGAAAATTTTTCAGCCATGGCAAAATGGAGCCCTCATTTTTAATTTCAATGTAGGCTCATGAAATAGGCATAACCAACACTCATCCACAAAGGTATGTCACAATGTTTGGGTTAAGATGCCTTATATTCATGGCACTAGAGGAAACTTTGAACCACATCCTGGGGAAAGCATTTCTAATTGATACAGATGCCTGATTCGCACGCTAATTCTCTGAAAGCCTCCTGATGGACAGGTTCTTGGACAAGGTATCCAACACAATGAACTGGCTTACTGGATCTTTATCTTTATTTTAAACAGCTTCTGGATTACATCATCTATGAGTCTTGGGTCACTGAAGGGTGATTATACCATGATGTGAGGTTGAACGGGCTGTGTTTCAGTAAAGAGTTTTCATTCAATGTGCCACAGAAAGAAAGGAAAGAGTATTGAACTTAAGTGTTGTATCAATACATGGAAGTAGTTTAAACAGGAGAAGGGAAGTGGGCTCTGGTCCCTCTGAGATGTAGGCATGCAATATGTCTTCCTTCTCAACTTTTCTAGTGCTGGTTATTAAGCCCGTTCAGATATTATTTATTTCATACTCACTGGGCCTCCTCATCAGAGTATGAATACCATAAAACCAGGGACTGATGATGTCTGATTCATTTAATTCATTTCTGTAGGCTGGCACAAGAGCTAGGGCACAGAACATGCTCTTTGAATGCCATCTACCTACCTACACTTCCATCTACTTGAGAAAGAACTCGGAGCAGTTCTGTATAAAATAAGAAATGGAAACTTGCAGTTATGTGCATGCACATCCATCTTTGGATCAGATGACTCTTTAATTTGGCTGAACATTTAGAAGAGCTGGTAGGAATTCAAGCACAAACAGCTATTTTCAATATAACATCACAGTCAACGTGAGGTTGAGTAATGAGCCTAGGCCTTCGTCTCCCCTGCACTCCACATCAGTCTCTCAGAGTGAGAATTCTAGTTTGAGAAAATGGCAGTGTTACTCCCCAGCCCAGACCCTTCAGTGGTCCCCCCCACAGCCCAATCTCTAGACCTCAGTTCTCAGTCAGCATTGCCACTTCCCTTGGCTAAGCCACTGTGGCTTGTCATCAGGGGACTAACTTGCTACAATTGGTCCCTCTGACTGTGGCCATGTATCCTCAGGCTTTCTTCCTCCTGGCTGCTGTTCTTTAAAACTAAGATGTGAATGTGACCATGGACTCTTCCAAACTTTCACTGGCTCCCCTTGGTTTTCTAGTTGAAGTTCAACTCCTTATCACGCTCTGTGAGAACTTCCTAAGATCTGGTCCCTGTCCTACTCTCTAACTTTTCTTCTCAGCTGTTCTTCCAAGAAAATTCTTGATTATTTGTAATTCCCATCAAATAAATCTTAATAGTTTTCACTTCTATGTCTTTCTTCCCATACAAAGTTCTCATGTCTAGAAGACTATCCCTTCTTTGTCTGATTTGTCCCTGTTTATCTTTTAAGGTTCAGGACAAATGACTTCCTCTCTGCAAAGAGTTACCTAATGGAGCTTTGTGGCAGCTCTGCACCATGTACCTCTGTTGCTGTGCTCATCCCACTTTTATGGATCTGCTGTCTCTCCAATTAGACAATCTGAGTAGTTCAACAGCATTTCATAGAGTGCCTGCCCTGAGCTATGCACTGAGCTGCATAGAAAGAGAAGTACAGTATGGCTCTTATCTTTAAGGAGTTCATAATGTTCTGGAAAAGACAGAATGAAAGAGTGTAGTGAGAGCCAGAGCTATGAAGGGGCAAGTAATGTTTTCAAGGTGTAAATACCCCCTCACCCCCACCCAGGCAGACAAAGACACATGTAGAATGACAGGAGCCAAGGAGCAGCTGTGAGTAGGGCCACCTCAGATGTCAGGAGCATGTGTGGGTCTGGAAGGGACAGACACAACAGGTTCAATGTGCCTAGATAATTATCTGAACAATGTCCCAAGGGCTATGGGAGAACCACTGAACGGTCTGGGCTGGGGAGTACCAGCGTCATTCTCACAAGGTAGAGTATCACTCTCTCTGCCATGAGAAAAATGGATGGGTGTAGGAAAGATCAGGTGAGATGGAAGAACAGTCAGCGCTGCCTGGAGGGACATTTATTCCTGCAGCAAACACAGGCTACACTTCCCCCGTATGGTAGGCCGTGTGCTAAGACTTAACTCTGACCCAGGCATCTGCAAATCTTCCAGATACTATGGCAGAATGGTCTATTCAATGGCATAAAACCACTCATGACCTTACTGACAAAGTGTCAACTTACCAATTTTCCAGTAATGCTCTGACCACCTTCATTCAGCCAGAAACCAGGCACCATGGCTGAAAAATAAGGCCCCCAGACGCCTGGCACAAAAATCGGGTCTTTGCTGATCTGAAAAGAGAGAGATAAAGTATGTGAAAACATTGACCCTCGGGGCTAGAGGAGCCTTATCTACTCCCACAGGATGCTTCTATGCCTAAGGAATTCAGTTTCTTATGGAATACCTTTCACAGTGGAGAAATCACTCTCTCCCAAGAAAGGCCACAGGAGCTTTTTTGAAAACCTTTATGATAGATTTAATGTCAAAGTAGCAAAAGTGATCATTTTAAAAAGAAAATGATTAAGACATTTCCTTGTTAGATTCCTGTCTATCGCAGAGATTGTAAATATGGTCCCCTCAAAAGGTTCCCTGCCCTTCACTTATCCACACCTTTTGCAAGAAGACTGCAGCTCCCACATTGAGAGGTGGTTCTATCTCCCTACTCCTTGAATCTGGGCCAGTCTCATAACTTGTTTTACCAAGAGAATGAGGCTAAAGTGACACTGGGCCAGCTCTCCAAGCCTAGGTCTCAAGAGGGCTGTGTGCCTCTATTCTTCCTCTTACTCCTTTACCTTGGCCATGGGAACATTCTCAGGCCAGGCTCTTGTTGACAGGATGTGTGCAGCAGAGCTGGGTCAGCTCAGTTGTTCCAGGTGATGTCCCAGAAACCTGAGTGAGCCCAGGAAAGACCAGGAAATCCTCCCAGGTGACCAGCAGCTCACTAGCCAGGATCATCAGCATTCCCTGGCCAACCAGTAGTCTTGAGCACAAATAAACATCTACTGTTGCATGTCATGGAGGTTTTGTGTTTATTACATAGCATTTTGAGCCAACAATAAAAGGTATATATTTCTTTCCTAGCTAGTTGCCAAACATTCACTAGCTATCTAACAGCAGGCCCTCCCTCTACTGGGTGCTGGGGACACAAAGATGGCTGAGACAGAGTTCCTACCTTTAAGAAGCTCCCGTGGAGGAGCTATACAAGGAAACAGGCAAAGAATATAGTGTGGTCCATGGGTGGTAAACAAAATATAGAAGGTGGCTGGGCGTGGGAATGGAGAGTGTGCTAAAAAACATGTGAGTATAAAAATAGAGGCCACAGTTTAGATTTATAACCCAAGGCCAAATGCCCATAACCAAGTAGCCAAAACTTAAGTCATCCTGATTTCCCTGAATCATAAAGTCGAAACATCCTAAGTTTTACATCCTTGTCAACAAGATTTAGTGAAATTAAAACATAAGCTTTATGTCCTGGTCAGCATGATTCAGTGAAATTTAACCAATCAGCTGTAGACAAATCAGTTTAAATAGTTCTGTTTGCCCTTTAAAAAATGCTAATGTGTAACAGCCAATCACAGAAAAGGTCAAAGTACTTTCTCCTTTATGCTTTCTGAACTGTGCTGTACTTGCCATAAGGTGAGCTTCTTGCCACTTGGTTTAAACTCTTGCAATCTATAATTTTTATACTTTTATATTTTCCTTAACTTGTTCTGATTTTACTTGTGACAAATGGCTTCTAAAAGAAAGGGACCTTAGCTTAGTTAGAAAAGACCAGTAGGATTTAGCTAGAGAAATAGAATAAGCATCCCAGGTGGAGTAAAGAACTTGGACAGAGCCAGGAGGGTGAGAATCAAGTTGAGTGATCAAGATACTGCAATTTTTTATTTTTATTTATTTATTTTTATAGCAGACCATGGCAGTTCCTTTAAGTGTAAGGAAGGTGTACAAAGAGGTGACCCAGAACATTTAGGGGTAGACCATGTGTTCACACAACTGCACTGATACGTCCTTCCCATCCACCCATCAGAAACAGATGCCGAGGTCATATTTATGGTTGTGGAAAAGGTTAGCTAGAGGGTGAGAAGGAAAAGGGAGTTGAGCATACAGGGTCTACTCCTCCAGAACTTGAGGCTGGGCAGGGAATCGATTCATTTTCAACAAATATTTACTATATGCTGGTACTTGGTCTAAATTCCAGGGATGTAGACATAAACTAAATATCTATAATTTCTGGCTTCATGAACTTTAGCATTTTAGAATGGGGATAGATTTTCTTTGATCGTCTTGACCTCAACTATTCTGGTTCCCTTTTCACTAAACCAGCGATTCCTCAAATCAGTAGCGTTTCCAACCCCAAAAGGGAAGGGGATAAAGGGAGGCAAAAGCTAAAAAACCCTACAAAACATCCTCAACTCTATAAACTTTCTCAAATTAGGCCACTATGAAAAAGAGACATGTAACACCTAAAATAGGAGGAATAATCTCAGGGAAAAATAGACTTCTGCAAGGAAAGACAGTTGGGTTTACACTGGCATAGTCATTCATTTGCTGACTGGCTCAAGAAGTGTTTCTTGAGTTCCTACCAAGATGCAGGTGTGAGCCACACACACAGAGGTAATTAGCAAACACAAAAGCACAGTCTCTGCCCTCAGGAAACATCCTATCTCGAGAGGGACACAGACAGAGACACAGACCAGGGTGAACAGTTCTGCAGGTTTGGCCAAGACTCTTCCAGTCTTAGAACTGAAACTCTCTGTTCTGGAAAATCTCTCCGCCCAAGCCAAATTGTGGCAATTGGTTACCCTAAGAGAAACTCAATCAAATAATTACACAAATGTGTACTTACAAACTATGAGAAATGAGTGAAGGGAGGCCAACCAGTATTAGGAGAATGCACAAGTGAGGTATCTTATTTAGTCTAGGGGTCAGGGAAGGCTTCCCTGATGAAGGGATATGTGCATTAAGATATAAAAATGCATAGAAATTATTCAGGTGGGTCAGTATGAGAGAGAGATAGAACACAGTACAGAGTACAGAGACTGGCCTGGCCACAAGGACACATACTAACTGTACTTATCTTTGTCATTCTGCCTTTCTTTACCCAGTGAAAATTTTATCAAGTGCTGACCCCAGAAACTACTGCCCTAAATTGCATCCCAGAGCTTCTCTGGGGTGAATAAGGTAGTTCATGTTCATTAACCACTTAGGACTAGGGCTTGGACAGGTAGAGAGGAAGCCGAATCACTTGGGACAGGTAGACGGGAAGCCGAATCACTTGGACAGGTAGACGGGAAGCTGGATCACTTGGGAAAGATAGACGGGAAGCTGGATCACTTGGACAGGTAGACGGGAAGCTGGATCACTTGGACAGGTAGACGGGAAGCTGGATCACTTGGGACAGGTAGACGGGAAGCCGAATCACTCGGACAGGTAGATGGGAAGCTGGATCACTTGGATAGCTAGACAGGAAGCTGGATCACTTGGATAGCTAGACAGGAAGCTGGATCACTTGGACAGGTAGACAGGAAGCTGGATCACTCGGACAGGTAGAGAGGAAGCCAAATCACTTGGACAGGCAGACCGGAAGCTGGATCACTTGGATAGGTAGACGGGAAGCTGGATCACTTGGGACACACAGATGGGAAGCTGGATCACTCGGACAGGTAGACGGGAAGCCGGATCACTCGGACAGGTAGACGGGAAGC
>NW_003852461.1:6416519-6441884 GCF_000181295.1 Otolemur garnettii | reverse complement strand
GGTAGACGGGAAGCTGGATCACTTGGGACACACAGATGGGAAGCCGGATCACTCGGACAGGTAGACGGGAAGCCGGATCACTCGGACAGGTAGACAGGAAGCTGGATCACTCGGAAAGGTAGAGGGGAAGCCGAATCACTCGGACAGGTGGATGGGAAGCCGAATCACTCGGACAGGTAGAGAGGAAGCCGGATCACTCGGACAGGTAGACGGGAAGCTGGATCACTTGGACAGGTAGATGGGAAGCTGGATCACTTGGACAGGGAGATGGGAAGCTGGATCACTTGGACAGGTAGATGGGAAGCCGGATCATTTGGGACAGGTAGACGGGAAGCCAGATCACTTGGACAGGTAGATGGGAAGCCGAATCACTTGGACAGGCAGACAGGAAGCTGGATCACTTCTTTTGTGCTTTGCACACCTTTCCTTCCAGAACTCTTGGCCCGTTTGATAGGTAAGTCTTGGGAAGGTTGTAGAAGTGGTCTGTAGCTAGCAAATGCTTGACTAAAGCAGATGTTAGCCTGGAACTCCACAGTAATGATTTTTTTTCACTCTTATACATAATTGCGTCTGAAGGAGACGCATCACCCCTCCTCCTCTCATCCCAGTCCCACAGTTGGAGAACGTCGCTGTGTCAGCTGCGCAGACTTCATTAGAAGTGTGTGGCTCTGCTGCTCAGAAACGTCAATTGGCGGCTTTGCTTAGTTCTGTGAGGGGAGATGTGTTGAGCTGCCTCCTGTGTGTGCCCCTCAGCTGGAACGGCACGTGCTTCTCCCAGGCTCTTGTGTAGAGCAGGGAATCAGAGGGCACATCCAGTCACACCCAAGCCCTTGTCTTGGAGAAACAGGTTCTACTGTGAGAGAAAGAGCAGGGCCCTGTGCATCTGTGCAGGTATGTGTCCTTGAATCCCTTGTAACACACCTAGAAGTTGAAAATATTTTCTGTGAAAGCTCCTTCCATGTGGATGGCTATCTTGGCCCGAAGACTGCTCTATGAGCCAAAAAGCAGGAGCTCTGTACCACACTGACCACAGGGGTCTGTACAGGACATTGACTTCCCAGTAATAATGGTGCTGCCGGGCAGTAAGGAGAGCATCTAGGGCAGGTGCATGGAGGCCTTGTTCTAAGTCAGGGGTCCTCAAACTTTTTAAACAGGGGGCCAGTTCACTGTCCCTCAGACTGTTGGAGGGCTGGACTGAGGGCCCGGGACAAGTCAGCTGCTAAGTAGGACAGGCAGTGGCAGCAAAAACACCTAGCAGGCAGGATAAATGTCCTAGGTGGGCCACATGTGGCCCGTGGGCCATAGTTTGAGGATGCCTGTTCTAAGTACTCTGCTTATATTAAGTTTCTTAGTCCCCCACAACAGGCCCAAGAGAAGATTGTATCATTGTTCCTGTGGCCCAGACGTGTAAACTGAGGCCGAGAGTGAAATAACACATTTCAACATTACAAAAACACAAGTGATCAGGCACCAGCTCCACGGGTCTTGTCTTCAGGCCAGCACTGCTTCTTGTGTCCCTCCTCTGTTTCTGAAGGGCCTTGGAGCCAACACAGACCTCCTCAAGTTGAAGAAAACCTCCTAACCTAGATGACAAGTTGATTAAGGACTCTTCATTTCCAAAAGCTTTTTGTTAGGTTCTCCCTGATATATTTGTGAACAATACAAGAGAGAGCAAGGGTTGAGGGAAAGGCCCATCTTGGTCCCATCCCTGGCCCTGCTGCACGCTAGCCAGCTGCTCTTACACTGGGCAGCCTCTTAAGCCTCAGTTTCCTCAGTTCCAAAATGGGAGAAAGGATGAGAATGTTGGAGGACTATTAAGAAGATTGAATAAGTTGTCGTGTTATATGTTAAATATCAAATAAACATGAGCTCTCCTTGGAATGAGGCGTGTAGGATGATGGTGCCCGGTCGAACCACCGCAGCCCAAAGTAATTGCAGCCGTAAAAGGTTGTCTCCGGATTCACCCTGGGTCTTATTTTAGTCAGTGTGGTTAATAATGAAGGAAAAGATGATATCCATGTCAAGCTTGTAATTTCAGATGCTAACACTCAGAAGGACTGTTTATTATGGAACATATCCAAACCAGGATTCGAAATTCTTCAAAAGAAATAGAACACTAAGCAAAATTTAACAAGAACACAGTTGAGATTTATAATCATATGTTAAAAATCTGCACTCAACGCTGTACATGCATTCTGACTTCACGAGGGGCTCAGTTTAAAGTTCTGCATTTTACTTTCAATAAAAGATCACATGGTTTCAAGATGGGTATAGTTTTGCCTCTGTGGATCCTAAAAATTTAATTTTTAAAAAGCTATGGGGGGGGGGAAATTTCAGTAAAATAACTAAGTCCATTAAAACTAACAATGTAGAAATAGTAAGTAATACTGCAGTAACTGCTGACAGTTATTTAGCAACTGTGCTCTTACCATGCTCGTCACACACATCATCACCTCTACTGCTCGTGACAACCCAGTGAGAGAGACCCTCTTATCACACTTACTTCACACGTGAGAAAATCTAGGCTATGTGAGGTCAAGGGTCTGATAAAGGGAAGAGGAGGAATTTCAGGATTCAAGTCAGGAACCAGCCAATTTCCCTCTCTACACCTCGTTCCTTTCATCTGTGAAATCAGGGGACTGGGCTAGTTGTGTTCAATACCTCTTTCGTCTTTCAGATTTTCCAAGATTTTATCAAGTTGAGTCATTCCACCAGCTGGTCAATCACAGCTCCCAGCGAGTACATTGCAACACTGACTCTGCAGGAGTCAAGGCCTGGGTCTTGCAGGACTGTCTTGGGTTGCCTTGAGACGTCTTCCCTTGGCTCTATTATCACACTAACCTGTGGCTAAGATTGTGGCAGATTTTTGTGACTTTCAACCTCCTGGGTTGTATTTAATGCCCACTATCTATAACATCTTACATTAGTCATGCAAGTACTCAGCAACTATTCATTGGATACACACTAAGTCCAAACTACTGTTGTCAACATGTAAAGACAGACAAAGATGGGTGTCAAAGCTGTGTAAAGGAGGCAGCCCTTGGAATTTAGGATGGGCTGGGAGCCGTGGGTATCAAGGGGCTGGTGACTGTACATTTGCATTCAGACTCAGAGTCACCCCCAGCAGCCTGCAGAATAAAATATACTCAGCCCATGTAACAGCTGAAGACACAGGCACAAAAGAGGACGCAAACTGCCCAGGATCACAAAGATCAGAAAGGACGGAGCCTCTTTCCACACGCCCCTGCCTTCCTTCACATCTATGCCCAAGCTGGCTCCATGAGCAGATGCCACTGGCAGAGTTTTAGCTAAGGCTGTGGGCCTGTCAGCTGAGCTTCCCTGCAGTGACAGAGCCCAGATGCCTGCTCACACCTCTGCTAGGAGAGAGGACTCGCTCAGAGTGGAGGGAGGGCTGCAGCTCCCTTTGTTCTGCCCGCCCCCCCACGCCCGTCACCCTGAGGCTGGTCTAAGCCCCTGGCAGGGGCAGCAGGCAGGCTCCAGGCGCCAGCGGTCCTGGGAGAGAACAGGAGGCTTTGTTTTGAGTGCCTCCGGCCAGGCTGGGGAGTTTGGAGGGCAGCCACAGGCATGTGTGGGACCGGGTATTTCCGTGGTGGCTCATCTCTCCCTCCAAATGGACTGTGCTATCGTCTTACTAGAGAGAACCCATGTCTGCACATTCTAGCCAACTCTCAGATCATCACACAGTGCAGAGAAGTGCATAGAGAACTGTTTGTGAATGGGGCTCTCAGGGTTCACCCTCCAGGCGTGCACTTCTCAAACCAAATTGTAAAGAGCTGTTAACATGTCTGTCTCTCTGAAACAGTGAGGAACCACAGTGACGTTAAAGGCACTGAACATGGTTTAATAATAGGAGCATAGATTTGGAAGGGAAACAAACCTGAGAAACTCTGGGTAGGTCATTCACTGAGCATGTGGCTTTGGTTCTGTCTGAGACTTGGTTTCTTCATCTGTAAAAGGGGATAATCTTACCACAGAGCTGTGTGCAAGTCCCATGTGGTATGATTGTATGCATAGTATACTCTCAAGACATGTTTAATTCTGGGCAGTTTAATTCTGCCCCTTTTGGGACAGTGGAGAGGTCTGCAGTCCACAGACTTCAGGTCCAGTCTGCACTCACCATTAGCCCTGTCTCTCTGACAGGCTCCTCTTCCCTCCTGGACCCTCCCCCATGTTCATCTCCTCCCTGTATCTTGTAGGGTCAGCTCATCCAGTCCCATGGCAGTTTTTACGCTGTTGGGGTGCCACATTATTATACCCAACTCAGGATTTGTTCCTGAGTTCCACACAGAATGTTCTCGGCTAATCAACACGACCTGCATAGAACCTGCCGTTCTTCCTCCCACAAACATTCTTGCTCTGGGGTCCCTGTCTCAGGAAACCATTTGAGCTTCCTGATTTGTTCATCTCTTTTATCTGCCCTGCAACAGAACTATTTTTCAAACACGTGCGTCCCTGTTTCTCCTCATTACCACTAAGTTATTCTAGTCCTTTATCTTTTCTTGCTTGGAATATTGCAGGAGCAATCAAACTGGTTTCCCTGACTCACTGTCCTGCGCCCCACACTCTCTCCAGCCCCACTGAGAATCTTCCATACATTCTAACAATGGATTTTCTAATATACAAGACTAATGATATAATTTCCCTTATTTAAATCATTTAGAGGCTTGCAGGGTGTCCAACCTACAGCCCTTGGGTCACATGCTGATTACTGGAGGTCTGTTTTGCTTATCTGTGGTGTTAGATATTGTGAAAACTTTGCATGGGCCTTTTTTTTGCTTATCAGCTTTTGCATTTGTGTATTTAATATGTGGCCCAAGACAACTCTTTTTTGTTGTTTATGTTAAGACAGAGGGTTGCTCTGCCACCCTGGGTAGAATGCACTGGCATCTTCATAGCTCACAGCAACCTCGAACTCTTGGACTTAACTGATCCTCCTGCCTCAGCCTCCGAAACAGCTGGGACTACAGGCACCCATCATAACACCTAGCTAGTTTTTCTATCTTTAGTAAAGATGGGTCTCACTCTTGCTCAGGCTGGTCTTGAACTTTCAAGCTTAAGCAATCCACCTGCCTAGGCCTCCCAGAGTGCTAGGATTATAGGCGCAGGCCACTGTGCCAGGCCCATGACAACTCTTATTCTTCTAATGACCAGCAAAGAAGAAAAAAGTTTGGACATCCTTACTTTAGAAGCTTCCCATGACATATGAGACTTTTTCTGGTCTGGCTTTTACATGTCTGTCTGGCCTAACCCCATGTCATCTCCTGAACTCGGCCCCCAGCTTTTTTTATTGCATCAAACACAGTACAGGTAAGGCTCCAGGCTGAAGTTCTCCACATGTGCTATTTTCTTTCTCATCTCTGAGTCTTCATAAATTCTCCCCTCTCTGCCTAGAAGGCACTCCTCTCACCTTCCAGTGGCTGATATGACATGTCTTTTAGACACAGCTCAATATCGTGTCCTCCAAGAAGCCTTCTACAAACCCCCACTTCCACCTATGGCAGGGTTAGGTATGCCTGTCTGCGTCTTCCCTGAACTCCACACCTCCTGCACTATAGGCTTCCACACACATGCTGCGTGTAAGTACGTCTCCACAAATACATGTGTGATGTGTATTAATAGGTCATATGTACGATATGCTCAGTGAGCTAAATCACTATACAGATGCAGGACATGGCTTCTATTACCATTAACATGACAATGACACTGATGTTAAAAGCAATAATAGGACATAAAACGCGCCCAACAACCTGTAAGAGATGTATCTTTAATAAAGCTCAGGCTGCCAAATTTTCCTCTCCTCTATTTGAAGGTTTCTAAGAGGTTAAGAGTCCTCCAGGAGAAATCCCGCAGGAAACCCTTCACTGGTATCTCCGGGGCTTAGCAGTTTGACCAGGGAGTGGGGGCACAGCAGACTAAGCAGCTCCGTTACCAAACCAAATAGTCCCCAGACTTGCATGAAGGGAGGAAGCCAAATGCTGCCTGAAATGTCCTGAATTATTTGCAAATTATTTTGGTCTCCTTAAACCCTGGTTTTCTCATGCTTTATCATTTTGAAACCCATATGTGATCACAACAGAAATTTAATCCATATGGTTCTCATTCATCTATACTTAGCATACTCAAAATTGCTTTGCAAGAGAGACTGAATAGCCAAGAAAACGTTTAGTTCTTCCAAACTGTTCCCCCAATTTTCTCTTTCCTGGAGATAAGAAGCCACACTTGGCTTCCTGTATACAAATGTCTGACTCGCCCCACTGAGCTCAGACTAGGTTTCAGCTTTGAAAGATCTGAGAGCTCTGTGTCTCCAAAGATATAAAAGCATAGCATATATATCTGTTTTACAACCCCAACAATCCCAGTGGGTGAACAAGTATGAGTCTCTCCTGGGGACGGTGCAGAGGGTGGAGCAGGGGAGAAGCTGATGGGGAGGAGGAGTAAGGGCTCTGTCTGCATAGCACTCCTCACAGGGGTTCTTAGCTCTGGGCTCGGATGCCACGTTGCAAGCTGGATTCTCAGAATCATAGCGGTGTCTTTTATTCTGGCATGGGTCGGGGGACAGGAGCCTCAAAGCTACGTGTGGCCTGCCAGGTCCTCAAGTGCGATCCCTCAACTGAATCTGAATTTGGATTCAGTCAAAAGACTGCACTGGAGGGTGGAGAAGGCCACATGCTCCCAAGGCCAGAGGTTCCCCTCTCTGCCAGGGAGGAGCAGGCATATTACTAATTAAATAGTCCTCTAACATGGCCCGACAATTGCTTCTACCTCCTATAGATTTAGGGTTCAGTTAAAAGTATGCTGGGGAGCAGTCTCCGGCCCTCAGACAGCAGCAGGGACAGGCGGGCCTTCCTCACATCTCCTGAATTTTGACTACTGACCCGAAGACACTTTCTCCTCCTGTCCTGCTCCTGATCACTTCCTGTATTTCCCCGGGACAGCCTTTTTCTTTGACACACATGTCTGGCCTCACAGACTTAGATTTTTTGGTTTAATACTCCACGTCCTATCTTACCTTGTAGTATGGCCTGGGTATTTAGGGTCTTCATCTGACAAATGAGAAGAATAAGGCCTCTCTTACAGATGTGTACAGATTAAATGTGACACAGTCTATTACTGGCCTTGGTACAGTGCCTGGTACATTCAGTGACCCAGGGAAATGGAGCCTGTATTAATATCCTCACCTCCATACCAAGCCAAGGTGAATTTCTTATTTATGGATTGGAGTTCATCTAGGGGCTTCATTTTTTTTAAAAAGTAAGACCTGACACCATGTTGACTAGAATTCTAAAGGAGGGTATGGAGGTTGCCCTGGCTCTAGAGAAGAGAGAGAAAGATAAAAATCAACATACCACTCTGACAGGCTAATTTCTATTCCTAAGATCTGTCACTGGGAGTAAGTACAATTGAGTCTTTACCTTGCTAACAGCACACTGTGTAAAGGCAAAGGGAGCCGTGTGTACATGCTTCAATCACTGCCTTTTAGAAGTTTTCACCAAAGGAACCCAGTTTTTCTTCTCATATTTAGCTCTTCCTCTATTTTTGGCCTAACAGAAGACGAGAAGGCTAAACTGGATAGGCAGAGAGAATTAAAAGCTCCCCACAGACACTTGGGGAGCTCCCCAACTTGACTGTGAAAGTCTCATGAACTTAGAAGGATTTATCTAGTATTAACCAAGGTGATGAAGGTGAAGGAGTTTGTCCATCTTCCTGTAACAAAGGGGATTGACAAGAGCATTAAAAACCATGGTGAGTGGACAAGAGATCAGGAGAGAGGGAGTGAGAGGGGATGAAACCCAACATTCCTTGGCTTCCTGATATGTGGCGGGGACAGCACAGGGTGGTGTACAGGCCAGCTTGTCCACAGCAGGCAGAACTGATCCCTGCTCTCCTTCCTGCCATGTCTGGACTCGGCCTCTGTATCCATCACAGCCGTGTTCCAGGAGCTACAGCAATCAGTGGAGTGAGCTGTGCCGTGAAGGACGGGCCACTGTCACACACATTCTCTCTACATTTTTCTCTAAGACATCAGGCAAAACCAAGTTACACTCAGTTTAAAGAGAAGAAGAAACTGAGCTTCAACAAATCAACTCAAGTTCCTTCCTGGGCTTATAAACAGGATAGAATCATGACTAAGACCCCAAATGACTCTAGAGTCCACACCTTTCATGAGACACCTTTTTTATTTTGTAGGGAAAAAGAAAGGTTATAAAAAGGAGAGGCAAGGACACAGTAGGCAGGCAGTGCCTTCTTCCACATGTGGTCTGGAGCCAACTCACCTCCTTTCGTGCCCCAAATGGAACATATCCCTTGGTAAATCCAAGAGAGATAGTGGATTTTCCTCAGTCAGAGAAAGAGAAAATTAAAAAAGAAAAAAATTATACATTCCAGGGATATCTTTTTCCCTTCTCCATGTTTGACAGCAGTTCACTGAGAGTGGTAAGTAAACTTCATGTTAAGGAAAAAAAAGAAAGTACTTAATATTGTTTTTCTATTTAAATAAGCTCGTATAAAAGAGAAATGTTTTATAAAACAGAGACCAGGGCACTAAGAAAGAAGAGAGCTCAGAGAGAAAGTGGCTCTGGGAGGGCTTAACCTCCGCCTGTACTCTATAAAGATCAGGCTAATGTGTAAGGTATGTAAACACCGCAGCACAATCAGAAACAAATGAAACGATGGCTTCAGAGTAACAGTATTCAGCTGTGAGCAGTGGCCAGGAGGCAGCTTTTGTTATGAACAGATCATAACAAAAAGCTTCAGATGTGAAGCAGGCCTGAGTTTAACCCTTGGAACAGGCTATCTAGGGTATGAAAAATGTATCTGGGGCACACCTGGACTTCCTTAGAAGAAAAGAAAAAGGAAGAAAACCAACTGTCTGTGAAATATCTGACATGATGTAGGCCAGGGTTACAGTCCCGAGCCTGGCTTAAATAGAGATGGTAAATTATAAACCTGCATTGTGCTTAGATTACAAAGTAACCAGTGACAATTACAATTGCCTTTTAATAAAAAATAAAATAAAGTCACAGCAAATGAATGCAGTGGGTAAAGTGAGGGTAGGCAACTTAACATCTGCCCACTTCACATGCATTCTCATCTTGATGATCCTGCCATTTCCCTCAGAATACAGATAAAGAAACTGTGGCTCATGGAAGGTCAAACCCTTGCTCACTGACACAGAGCAGAGATTTTCAACCAGTGTGCCACAGCTGTGACAGGTTCTTAGGTGTGCTGTGACAAATTTTAAAGATCATTAATTATTTTCTAAAGTTCAAAGCACAGTAAATATATTCTTTTTTTTTTACTTTTTAAAAAAAAAATCAAGATAATTTAAGTGTGCCATGGAAGTTTAACCATGGGTTCAAGTGTGTTTTTTATCAAGAGATAAAAAAGGTTGGAGATGGGCGGAACCTGTGGCTCAGTGAGTAGGGTGCTGGCCCCATATACTGAGGGTGGCGAGTTCGAACTCAGCCCCTGTCCCAGCCAAACTGCAACAAAAAAATAGCTGGGTGTTGTGGTGGGTGCCTGTGGTCCCAGCTACTCGGGAAGCAGAGGCAAGAGAGTCACCTAAGCCTAAGAGCTGGAGGTTGCTGTGGGCTGTGACTCCACGGCATACTATCGAGGGCAACAAAGTGAGACTCTGTCTCTAAAAGAAAAAAAAAGTTGGAAAACACTGTCATAGAGAAAGCTAGTGGCAGAATGGGGATTTGGTCTGGGTCTCTCTGACAGCAAATGCATATCTGGCTGCTTTTCAGTTACTTGGAAACCACGAATAGTCAAATGAAGGTAAGAGGGTCAGTGGAAGCAGCCCTTCCCCTTCCTAGAAGGTTAAGTTTCTGTTGTGAGTTTACGGAGAGGAGCCTATGAACCCTTGCAAGGTCAGGGCACTGCCCAAAGGTGCTCTCAATGATTAAACCAAACCCCATTTCTCCTCCCTCTCTCTCTCTCCACTCATCATGCAGCAATCAGAGACAAGATAAAATGAAACTGGCCACCGGGGTCAGCCTGGCCTCCAGGATGTGTGAATTCCGGCAGAATGCTCTGTGTGCAGCATGGGCTTATTTGCCATTGGCCTGGCAATTTGAGAATTTGGCTCTCACCTGCAGGGCAGATGTCACAGTCAGGAGTAAGAGCTATTTTTCCACTTCACTGGCCTGCTCTTGTAGGGTGGTGACTGAGCACTCAACCTTGGCAGGAGGAAGCACCCAGCCTGCCTCCCTACAAGGGATAAGGAGAAGAGAGTGCTGGTCACTGGGCTCTGGAGGGCTGGTGAGACCACTTGCTCAGGTGACTGGTGCCATAAGGAACAGCGTTTGGGTTCACAATTTGGGAAAATTAGAGACGATGATAGAAAAATGCCTGCACGTTGCCTGTACCTCATAAATAATCAAAAAGCAAGAGCTGATTGTTTAACTGTCTGCACTCTCATTTCATTTATATACCAGGAAATGTTTAATCTACATTTTTCTAAGGTTAGAGTACAGCCTGGTGTGGTTAATCCTGGTAAAGCACAAAAAACAAAGGCCCTGGGAGAGGGAGGGCATGGTTGGAGAAGCAGTGGGTCTGGGGGGAAGAAATCCGGGTCTTATTCTTCAGGCTAGATCAAGAGGATTGTTGGGGTTTCAATTTGTGTCCTGAGTGGGCTGATGGTAAAAAGACCATGATATGCCCCATTATAATTGGAGCATTTGTGTTAATTAATGCTTTCCACTTATCTGTCACGAGTTTTACATAATAGCTGCCCCCTAGAGGGGTTTGTGCATACTGCACAAGTGGACCCCCATGAAACTTCTCCTCATGACTCACCTCAAAGCCCCAGTTTAGTTTCTGACACAGGGAAGATGTCTAATCTGGGGTAGGAGGGTGGGACCAGGAAGTATCTAAGGTCCTTGAAAATTTAAGAGTCTCCAGGATAGAGGCTGATTTACACACCCCTTCAGCAAACATTTAACTGAGCACATATTATGTACTCCCTTGAGGAGCACAGAGAAAAAAGATACCGTCCTAGTCCTAGTTTTTGACGTAGTTAGGATATCTGACAGTCAATACAAAAATGGAAAAATAATTCTGATAAGCACCTCAATAAAAGTGTAAGTTCTAGCAAAATAACAGCTTGAAGAAGGGATGATGGCTTGGCTAGAATGTAGAGTACACAGTCATAATAACAAAAATCATACCAATTTTGGATTGGCATACGTGTGATCCGAAGACTTATGAGTGCCTTTATTTGTACTATCTCATTCAATTATTACAGGCCTATAAGATAGGGTTTTTTTTTTTTTTTGAGACAGAGTCTCCCTACATCACCCTGGGTAGAGTGCTGTGGCATCACAGCTCCCAGCAACCTCCAACTCTTGGGCTCAAGCAATTCTCTTGCCTCAGCCTCCCAAGTAGCTGGGACTACAGGCACCCACCACAATGCCCAGCTATTTTAGAGACAAGGTCTTGCTCTGGCTCAGGCTGGTCAAACCTGTGAACTCAGGCAATCCACCCATCTCGGCCTCCTAGAGTACTAGGATTACTATGTGAGCCACTGTGCCCGGCCATGAGATAGATATTTTACAGATGAGGGAATTGAGGCTCAGAGGGATTATATAACTTGCCCAAGGTCGGGGAGCCATGGAGCAGGTGTTGTGAAAAATCAGCTGTCAAACCTATGAGTGGAAGGATAGGCAGCTGGGCACATCCTGAAGTGCTTTTCATGTCATGGAAATTTTTTTCTTGAAGTCACTGGGAAAATGATTCTCACTAATGTTTTGGTTGCTCTGTAGCTAAAAGTCCACAAACTGACTGCTGGCTGCCTGGAGGCTGCACTCGGGACCACCAGAGTGAACTTGCAGTGTGGTTCATTTTGGTTTGCCTTGATTTACCACCGATTGCCTAAGAATGCTAATCATCTACTTTACTGCCTGATGGCTCCTGTGGTCACAGGCTATGTAAGTGTTCTGCAAAGAGCCAGGTCTTCCCTGGCCCTTTGGAGCCTCTGAACTCGAGATCAGCCTAATGCCGTGTGGGTGCCTGTGGATTCTTCTATTTAGCTAAGTCAGCAACTCCATGCAGAGGAAAAGAGGATTTGCCTCAAGTACGTTTCCCTAGAAAAAGTCCTTCTCTGCCTCACCTCATTCTATCCATCTACTCTTCCCCCAAACCCCCTCTCCACCACCTTCTGCCCATGCTTTGAATGTCCTAAACCAGTTAATTTGATCCTGTATTTATAAACCATCTAACCAGCCCAGGCAAAAAAGCCAATACTTGAGTAGTGAACATTGGACCCTTCAGAGGGGCAGGGTGCAGATGTCAGGGTGTTACCCACTCCAGATCTGCTTCTGCCCTGGACCCTCATCTCTTTCGTCTCATTTAAGGCATGTCTTGTCTTGAGAGCCTGCATGTGAATTTAAGCTTCCAAATCCTTACTCTCCTCTATGCCTTTGGCTTGTATGTGCTCCCATTGGCTCTCCTGGCTCTGGGTGTCTTGGTGAGGATGGCGACCCACAGCTGGAGCTGGACTGAGGTCAGGACACCAGTCTGACACCCACACTCCACAGAGGGCTTTGTGCATGTTACATAAGTGGGCTCCCCATGAAACTACCCCTCCCCTCAGCCCACTGCAGTGGCCCTAAGGTGTCCCCATACAACAGGGTTTCCCGACAGCTTTCACAACTGCTAGTTTAATCATCCCATGAAATACAGAATCATCCAGAAAGCACAGAAGAGCCTAATTTCTCTCGATGAAGAGATGGACGCTTGAAAAGTCAAGTGAATCACTCAAGTTTACCTTGCTTGAAAGTGTCAGTGTCAAAAATACGGTCGGCAAGCTTTCTGTTGACATGATTTTGGCAACGAACATATATGATTTCAGAATAGATAGAACTGTCCTTATACTTCCCCAATGCCATTATCCTGTGGGTCCCTTGGCAGATGATACACCAGAGAGAACTGCATTCGTTCAGTTTAAAGCTTTAATTTTGGTAAGAAGAAAGATGCAGTGTAGGAATGCTTCCCATGGTTTGTTACACCATAACACAAAAGGCTCTGAAGGCATTTTTTTCTTTTTTTTTTGGTCCTTAGTGGCTGTGAATAGACACAACCAGATCACAGCATGGGGTGAGAGGCCCCTCCCACTTCCTGCATCAGAGCAGAGCTCCCTGTAGGTGTTCTAAGGACAGCACCCACTTGTTAGAGGGCCCTTGGGAATGGTGCCCTTCTTTGACTCCTCAAGCACAGGAGAGCCTTCAAGTCACCAGAAAAGTAAACCTTTAACACCCCACATCTCCTGTGCCTACTCTACTTCACACCTGAACCCAGTTTGGCTTTCAGTAAGTTCCAATTCATTTAATCCTCACAGTGACCCCCAGACTCATTGTTATCTGTGAGTTATAGATGAGAGAGAGCACATAATTTACCTGGTGAGCAAGAAGCAGACCTGTGTTTGAACTCAAGTCACTCAAAGCTAAATTCTGTGTAAAAAAATCTACTAAAAGCCAACTTAGTGCCAGGGCATGCATGAGGCTCCAGGGATACCAAAATGAAGGGCCCATAACACCTGGAATTTACAGCCATGTGCTCAAGGAAGACCTGAGCCAGGTAACTAATGACAAGCATGGAGGAAGTTTGCCTTGATCCACATAGGTGCTGCGGGGCGGGGCACATCAACGCTCTACCTGCTCTAGTCTGAGAGCTGCCAGAAAGAGATCTTGGGGCCTGAGCTGAGATGGGAAGGCCAAGTCCATGGTAGGAGGAGGGGGGTCAGCAGAGGCTGAGGAAACAGAGAGGGAACGTGTACTGTACCACAGTTCAAGGACAGAGAATGTGGGAAACAGGGCAACAGCCACATGGGCCGCATTGCATCGGGATTACAGACTCGTTAAGAATTTAGGAGTAATCACTGCCAGGGCAATGGAAAGGGGACAGCAGATAAATAACATGCTTCCAACCATAAGGAGAGATTCTGGCCAGGACCTTTTCCTCTCTGGGATTCAACTTTGTCATCTGACATGAGAGGATTGAATTGGATGATCTTTAAAGCTCTTTCTGGGCCTCTCATTCTGCTAGTTCAACCAGTGGATGATCACAATTACAGAAATATTTTCCATGTTGTTAGAGAGTTGGAGCTAAACGAGTGTCTAATGGATCACTTAAGTTCTAATGCAGGAGGAAGCATACAGAATTCCACTTCTAGTGACATGAGTCCAGAAAGAAGTCTGCTCCTTATTAGCTGGGTAAGCACTTACGCGCTCTCTCCCGCTCATAACTCAGGGATAATAGTATGTTTCAGGGTCCCTAAAACATGGAATACAACAGAGCCTCTGTAAGGTGAGCACTCAAGGGACTGTAATAAACTGGTCGACCTACAGAAGTGGTCAACATAAGGAACTAGGGCTATCATATGGATACATACACATGGGGCATGGCCGGGGTATGAAAATTAGGTCAACTTGAGGAGGTGTCAGTGTAGGGAGGTGGTCAACTGTGAAGGGTCTACTGTATTTCACAATACCTGGCATATAGCTATTGCTCAGCAAGTTCCCAGTGACTCTATTAGTTGGACAGAGTAGACTGCAGCTCAGTATATTCATTCGATTCTTACTGCATGTCTACGACACGCCAGGTCTTACATATACAGAGATAAATACGCCACAGTCCCCCAAAGCTCAAGGTCTGGTACAGAGACACACAACTTACACATTTTTTAAAATAAAATATGATAAATGCAACCACAGACATACAAATAAAGTGCTGTGGTATCAAAAAGGGAAGAGGAGGCTGTTTTTGCCTAAGGGCATGGGGGAGCTCAGACAAAGCTACAGAGGAGAGGTGCTCTTTAAACTGGGCCCAAGGAACAAGGTGTTCCGGGCACTGTTCAGTGTACCTCACTCCACAGATACTGGAAGGTGGTTTGTTCTCCAGGGCCCGTTTTGTCCAATAAAGAGGCTCTCAACTAGGGATCCTGATGAAATTTCTTCCCATGCAAATGATCTCCAGGAATAAAAATGGGGAGGGGGAGTAAAAAAAAAATGAGGACGGGCGGTGCATGTGGCTCAAAGGAGTAAGGTGCTGGCCCCATATGCTGGAGGTGAAGGGTTTAAGCCCCGGCCAAAAAAAAAAAAAAAAATATGAGGAAAATCAATAGTTCATCTATAAATTTTTCCTTTTTCTAAGTTTTGTCATGAGGTATTCCTGCCTTCTAGGCACAAAAGCTAATGGGGACCCTAGCCAGGAAGCGTAGAGTGGGGGGGGCTGGCTGCATCTCGGGGGGATGTAAAGTGACCACACATACTCAGTGGCCCATAGTCATTTCCCCAGGTATAAATTAGAGGAAAAGTTTACCAAACTCATTACTGTGATTAAGACAGGGACACAGAATATTTTCAAGGTCTTTTGAGTTGGGCAACTGCAAGAACAGAATTGTTCTTTAATGTTCTAGGGAAGACAGTGGGAGGAGAATTCAAGAGTCCTGAGAGGAATTAGAAAACAGGCTTTGGACATGTTAAATTGCAGGTGTCTATTAGAAACTCAGGAAGAAATGTTGAGTAGTTATCAGATATATTAGTCAGGACATCAGGGGAGAGGTCAGGCAAGAGACACATACCTGTAGGTCAGACGGTCTGTAGAGGGTCTTCTAAAGCTACGAGTCCCATGGAGCTCACTGAAGAAGTGAGGACAGAGAGAAGGAAAGAGGTCTGGGGCAGAGGCCTGAGCGCTGAAGGCATTCCAAAATTTAAAATGAAGATGGGATTAGGTAGTGAGATTGCAGAGGCCAGTAAGAGAGAAGAACCAAGAGAGAGTTCTGGAAGGCCAGTGAAGAGTTTGAAGAAGGGAGGTCTCAACTGTGTCCTGGGCTGCTCATGGACCATGAGGGTGAGGACTGACCCCTGGACTGGGTGACATGCAGCTCCGTGGGGGCTGAGACATACACTTGAGAGTTCCTTCCATGGAGCAGTTTGTATGAAATGTTGATTGCACTCCTGAGAGTGGGAGGAAAGGAACAGGATTACAGAGCACTTGAGAAGCTCTGTGGCAGAAACAAGTGGATAAATGCAGGAGTCAAGAGAGATTTTCCCCTCCCTCGCTCTCTTCCTCCCATTCCTTCAAAGGAGCCTCTCCAGCGAGCAGTAGTCTCATACGATGACACAGAGAAGAGATCTGCCAATGGAGGAAGGGACAGGTGGCCTGTGTGTCGCCTGTGCCCCAGTTCATGGAAGAATGTCTATAGTTTTAGGTGCATACAGGAAACAACAGTTTTATTCTCTATTCCCCATTAAATTTCTTCCATGAACTATTCTTTCTCTTTCTTGAGAAGAAATTTCAGGTGGATTCATAAGTATTCTTATACTCCTAAATAATAAAAAGTTCTTGAGCATTAAAGTTCTTTAAGCACTAAATATGTACCCTCTATTGTGAACTCCCACCTTGTCTAGGTGAAAACTCTCCCTCCTGCAGTGACAGCCTATGTCCAGCCTAGAGCATACCTGGTGAAGGGAGCATGCTGGCTCCATTTTTCTTTTTTTTTAAATTAAATCATAGCTGTGTACATTCATGCAATCATGGGGTACAATGTGCTGGTTTTATATACAATCTGAAATATTGTCATCAAACTGGTTAACATAGCCTTCTTGTGTCACTTTTCCCCGTTGGCCCCTGCTTTGGGCTCCTCCACAGGGGAGAGGCACCTAGGGCAGGTGTTACTTGACTGATAGATACTTGGTCATGACCTTCCTGGGTGTGCCCTCAAGGCATGTGCATGTCCACCACTGACTCTCTCACTGTGTGCCTTTGCTGATTCACTGCTGCACCCTCTCTGGGGACTCCCCTGTCTCCTGTGTGGTGTATCTCCAGCTCAGCTTCTGACTCCCTTCAGGCCTGGCCTCAGGTGATGTACCCCTCTTCTGGGTTGCACTGCTCCTTTAGTCTGTCTTTTGGATGGGTCCCCTTAAGACATCTCTGCTAGCTGGCTCCATCATGCCAGACCCCCAGACACCTTTTCCAGATCTTCAGTGGATATAATACATGCTGTTCCCAAAGCAGCCTCAGATATAACAGTCAACCTCAGCCTATCTCAGATACAAGTCAACCTCAGCCTACCTCCTGACTTCTGACTTCTTCCATCTCTCATTTTATATGCTCAGGGTGGATTTTAACACAAACTTTGCAAAGTTTTAGCAAGCCTTGCATAGGCAGTCTAGGATTTGGGGCCTCTTCCCTAACTCTGATTTAGGAAATGTCCTCATCAAGATGCTGGCTACATGTAGCCAGAACCCAGAGGAGGTGACCAAAGCTGGCAGGGGCTGAATAAGGTCATTTTTATTCTCTGGGCAATGGGGAGTCATCAAAGGCTTTTGAACATAGAGTTCCAAATCAGGAAAAAGTAATCAATTTCTGAACACTGAACATTCTTTTTTTTTTTTTTGAGACAGAGCCTCAAGCTATCCCCCTGGATAGAGTGCTGTGGCTTCACAGCTTACAGCAACCTCCAACTCCTGGGCTCAAGAAAGTCTCCTGCCTCAGCCTCCCAAGTAGCTGGGACCACAGGCACCCACCACAACGCCCGGCTGTTTTTTGGCTGTAGCCATCATCATTGTTTTGGCAGGCCCGGGCTGGATTCAAACCTGCCACCTTAGGTGTATGTGGCTGGTGCCTTAGCCACTTGAGCCACAGGTGCCAAGCCAAACACTGAACATTCTAATATTGAGTTTTACTCAAACTAACTTACTAAATGAAACACCTTTTGAAATGGGAAGTACAAATACGATTAGAGCCATCAGAAAGTATTTAAAAGTGCTAAGAAATCCTTACCTGTTTTTTGTGTATGTGTGTGTGTGTGTGATAACCGACCTCTCTAATTTGCCAATAAATCTTTATATAGCCTTACTCAGGCATTCAACACTGCTTTTTTGCAGGTAAATTTTAAGTCTACCACTATACTCAACCCTCTCCAATTTAATACTGAAATTTTGAACCCTCCTAAGGCAATTATTCATTCTGAATACTTTTGTCTTCATTCAGAATAATCACTTTCAATACTTTATGGACAACACATATAAATTGAAAGACAGTGGCACGAGATGAATGGCTAACTTTTAGGAGAAAATGAAATAAGCAATTATTCCATTAAAGAGAGCAGTATTTTATTTTTGCCCTGATTAAATCATCTTTAACCACCTGGCTTCAGTTCAGATAAAGTTCAGAATCTTTAGGGGCAAAGTCTATTAGCTGGCAGCAGAATGTTCTGTTTCTGACTCATTCATTTATCCCTTCATATGTCAAGTGACTGGCTGGCTGTGCCAGGTGCTGGGAGGAGGTGGGACTGGCAGCACAGGCAGAAGGAAAATGTAAGAGAGAGATTTGGGGCTCATTTTAAAGAAGAATTTTATAGCTTTCATACATTCAACAAATATTGATCAAATGCTTTCCATTCATTTGTTCAACAGCCACTGAATGCCCAAGTCTCAACGCTAGGCACTGGAGACAATAGTGAGTGAACAGTCCTTGTCCTGGAGGTTAAAGTCTAGGGACAGAGCTCCCTGGCCAAGCAATGAGGCTATCAAATAAAACAATCCTCCGGGGTTACTCAAGTACATACTATTGAGCATTTCTCCTGAATGCTTTAGAAAATAATTTCCTCAGGACATTTTACACACACGTGCACACACAGGATATCTGCAAAGTATTCAGCCATGCAATATGAAAAATGGTATTAACGATGGCTAGATATGGGTGGCGCCTGTGGCTCAGTGGGTAGGTTGCCGGCCCCATATATTGAAGGTGGCGGGTTCAAGCCTGGCCCTGTCCAAACTGCAACAAAAAAATAGCTGGGTGTTGTGGCGGGTGCCTGCAGTCCCAGCTACTTGGGAGGCTGAGTCAAGAGAATCGCCTAAGCCCAAGAGCTGGCAGTTGCTGTGAGCTGTGACGCCACAGCACTCTACTGAGGGTGAAAGAATGAGACTATCTCTAAAAAAAATAAAAACAAACAAACAAAAAAAACAAACCAAAAACCAAAACAAACAATGGCCAGATACTTTCTGGCAGTCCTCGCATATATATCTCCAAAAGCTCCAGTAATATACTCACTGGAGAAATTGTAAATACATTTCCTTTAATATTAAGGGATTAGAAATGAGATAAGAATGCTTTTTTGTCACCACACATAATACTGGAGTCCCTGCCAAACACACAATTAGACAAAATTAATAACAAAAGTGGATATAGGGAAGAGAAGCAAGAGACACAATTTAGAGATGATGTCATCTTACACATATAGCTCCTATTGCCCTCTTTGTTTAGACCAGGGTTTTCAAAATCAAACTATCACAGATTTCACCGCCTTAAAGAAGACTTTGCTGACTGTCCTAACCACATACAAGCACCTCGCTCTCCTGCTTAAAACATTACTATGAAAGAGATCATGCATGCAAAGCACTTATAAACACATGTACATTTTAAAACCTAATAAATAAGAGTTTAGCAATATTAGTGGATATAAGAGTAATTTTAAAAATCAATGGGAATATAAATTTTAGAAAGTCATTTTAGCAAGCAGTATATAGTTTCCTCCAAAAATTACAAATTGCATATGATCCAGCAATTCTGGGTATATGTCCAAAGGAAATGGAATCAGTATGTGGAGGAGATGTGTGCACCCCCAGTTTACTCCAGCACTCGTCACAACAGCCAGGGTAGGAAATCAACCCAAGTGTCCATCAACAAATGACTGAACCAAGCAAATGTGGTGTGTACACAATGGAGTACTAGTCAGTCTTAAAAAGAGAAGGAAAGCCTGTCCTTTGCAATGACATGAACCAATCTGGAGTGAAGTAAGTCAGGTACAGAGAGACAAATGCTGCATAATCTCACTCATATGTGGAATCTAAGAGTCAAACTCACACAGGTAGGGAGTTACCAGTGGTGGGGATATGGCGGGATGTTGGTCAAAGGGTACAAGGTTTCAGTTAGACAGGAGGACTAAGTTATGGTGATCTATTATATGGGACATGGTGACTGCAGTTAAAATTCACTGTGTTTGAAAATTACTAAAAGTATATGTTACATGTTCTCACCATACAAAAAATAACTATGTGAGGTACTATGTTAATTAGCTTGATTTAATCATTTCAGTGTGTCTATATATTGACACGTGTGTATATATAGATACATGTGTGTATTTCTATGTATACACATGTGTGTGTATATATGTGATCTATATATACACGCACACATGTATACATATAGAAAAGCCCACATTGAACCCCACCAATATAAATAATTTTCATTTGTCAATTAAAAATTAAAAAGTGATTAAAAAAGAGACATTAACATACAGTTTTAGAAAGCCACAAAAGGTAATTCTTACCTCTAGGTACCTTTAGTAAACATAACCGACACTGATTTCACTATATTAACTTTTGGAAGCAGATTTGACACATGTGAAAACTTTTCTTCCTATTATTCAAAATCCCATAGGTATTACATATTTGTTTTATATTAATAAAAAATGAATTTCTGTAAGAAAACAAATATATTTCTCCACCAATAACCAATAGGGAATATAGCAGAAAATGAGATGCAATTCATAGTAACCATTACAGACCACTCTACAGGAATTTGATTTCCTTATCTGTTGAAGTATTATACCTTTCCCAATAAACTGATTGGAGTGTAGAAGTATTATACCTTTCCAAAATAAACTAATAATTTTTACTTACTTTAAAAATATATTTATATATCACTTCATTGTACAAAGGTTATGGTAGGTTGAAACATAGACTCCCAAAAGATGCTCATATTCAAGTCCTGGAACCCACAAATGTTTTATGTGGCAAAAAAAGGGAGTTGTAAATGCGATTAAGGATCTTGAGCGGAAGAGATAATCCTGGATTATCCTGCTTGGGCCTAAATGCAATAAAAGTATCCTTATATGAGAGAGGCAGAAGGAGATGTGACTGTAAATGAGGAGAAGGCACTCAGATCACAGAGGTCGAGACTGCAGTGGTGCAGCCACAAGCCAAGGACGCCTGCAGCCAGCAGAAGCTGCAAGCAGCCAGCAGCAGACTGTCCCCGGAACTCAAGAGGGGACATGGCCCTGTTGAAAGAGGGGACATGGCCCTGTTGAAAGAGGGGACATGGCTCTGTTGAAAGAGGGAACACAGCCCTGTTGATAGAGCTTCGCTTCATGAAACTGATTTTAGACTTCCAGCCTCCAGAACCATAAGAAAATACATGTGGGTTGTTTTAAACCATCAAGTTTGTGGTAATTTGTTACCGCAGCTGCCATTGGAGGCTAATACAAAGAGAGTGAGACAGTGTCTGCCCACCCTCACTACACACACAGACGGGGTAAGGAGCAGCAGTGGCTGCAAGGCAAGGCTAATGAAAGCATGCTGGACAGAAGGCTCAACAGTCCAGCTTGAGCATTAAGTTTCAACTTGGAACTTGCTGGCTTCCAGGGCCAGAAGAAAAATGTGATTAGTTGAATTATTATTTGACAGAAAAAAATATACCGTTTGTATTGTTTTTTTTCCAGTTTTTGGTTCGGGGCTGGGTTTGAACCTGCCACCTCCAACATATGGGGCCAGCGCCCTACCCCTTTGAGCCACAGGCGCCACCCCAGTCTGCTTAAACAATAGTTTTCTAAAGTCATCTAGTGGAAATTTATTAATATTAATAAATATAATATTAATATACGAATACAAGGAATGACATATTAACTCATCAGCATGGTAATAGCAAATAGCAGGATATCCTACATGGCTATTTCTGTCTCCTTTTTTCTGATACTTTAAAACTTTTTATTCAAAAGTGATTTCAGACTTACAGAAAGGTTTCAAAACCTTCCACCAGATTCTCCCAGTGTTTTTCATGAGCATTCTGTTCACATACAGATACACATACACTTATACACACATATGTATGTGTAGAATTGCTTTCTGAACTACTTGAGTGTAATGTTCTTTTACTTCTAAATAGTTCAGGATACATTTTATAAAAACAAGGATATTCTCTTATATAACCATATTACAATCATCTTATCAGGAAATAAACATTTATGTATTTCTATTACATAACCTACAGATCTTATTAAAATTTCTTCAATATCCATTCAGTGTCCTTTATAGTAAAAGTCATAAAAAAAAAAAAGGTTCCCTAGGACCCAGTTCAGCCTCACGGAGCCCTTCACTGGCATGTCCCTTTATTCTCCTTGGATCTGAAACCCTCCTTCAATTTTCTTTGGTGACCTTGGCATTTCAGAGTAGAGGCAAGTTATTCTGTAGCATCTCCCTCGATTTGGGTTTCCAACATTTCCTCATGATTAGATTCATGTTAGGCATTTTGGGCAGGGACTGAAGCAATATTGTGTCCATGTGGCTACTTCTTGAGATGACTTTTGATAAAAGCCAAGGACAAAACATTTAACATGAAGACAGCATAAAGGATAGTCTGTCCAGGGGATGTGGGAAGCCTGCTGTTCCTTCTCAGACAGCTCTCCTCACTGGGCAGTAGCTAACTGCTGAAGTTTGGGTGAAGCACCTTAGACATCTCTGCTGCATTCACCCTGCAACCTTGGAGGTCTTCATGACAAAAAAGTGCTACTGATTTTAATCTTCTAAACATCTTTCAAGATCTTACCTCCATTGCCCCAGCTGTAACTCAAGACAAGCTACCGTGGTATCATCTCTTACCCGCACTACCAATCTCCTACATGGCCTCCTAGCATCCTCTCTGGACTCTCTCCCATCTGTTCTCCAAACTGCAATTATTTCCATCCTTTGTAAACCCAATTATGCTACCTGCTATATTTAAAAACCTTTCAGTTTCTCTTGGATAAAAGGCCAAAATCCTTCCTAAGGCTTACGAGCACAGCCCTTCTTGGCCCCTCTAGCCTCATCTTACACCCCTTCTCCCCCCCCGCCTTGCACCAAGGCTCCCAATTCCCCTCCCAGCATCCTGCGGTACTGCTCTCTCCTTGGCCCACTTTCTTCTCCACCACCGCCATGCACGGCCCTCCTCCCCACCTACTAGACTCTTTGCTTGGTTACCTACTTAAAAATCTCTCAGCTCAAAGGGCACAGAAGCCTTCCCAACCACCCCCACTATATGCACCTGGCTCTGTGCTCGCAGGACTGGCCCTCGGCTTCATAGCCTTTGTCTATCACACACGGAAGAGAGTATAAAACACATGAACATTTTAAAGACTCATACACACACATGTATCCAACACCGGTAAACACCAGTGCCCCTCAGCCCTCCTTAAAGGCATTCTCTGCCTCAACAACCAGAGAGCATTCCCAGCCATATTATTCACCAGTATCCTGACATCTGTGGCAGTTCCCCTGCCTGCCTTTCAACCCGAAGTGCTTTTGTCGGCATTCTGAAAATGCCCTGACTCTTTTGCCTCTTCTGAGTTTTTTTTTTTTTTTTTTTTTTTTTTTGAGACAGAGCCTCAAGCTGTCCCCCTGGGTAGAGTGCCGTGGCATTACAGCTCACAGCAACCTCCAACTCCCGGGCTCAAGCGAGTCTCCTGCCTCTGCCTCCCAAGTAGCTGGGACCACAGGCGCCCGCCACAACGCCTGGCTATTTTTTGGTTGCAGCCGTCATTGTTGTTTGGCGGGTCCGGGCTGGGGATTCGAACCCGCCACCTTAGGTGTACGTGGCTGGCGCCTTAGCCAGGTGAGCTATAGGTGCCGAGCCAAATGAAATCATTCTTTATGTATTTCTTTCAAGCCTTGTTTCTTTCACTTAAAATTGTTTGTCTATGTGGTGGTAAGTAGCTACAGCTCCTTCATTTTAAGTTCATGTACCGCTATATGAATATGGTACAATTTAGCTATTCATTCATTCTATTATGGATGGAAATGTGGGTTGATTCAAATTTGAGTCTATTATGAAATATAATGTGTAGACACTCTTGAACTTGTCTCTGGCTACTTACTGGTACACAGAAGCAATAGTTTCTCCAGGTTCTTACTTAGGGATGGGAGTGGTATAGTCTACCCATGTGTTTATTCAAACTTACCAGGTGATGCTTCACTGTTTCCCAAAGTGATTGCCCAATTTATACTTCTACCAGCAGGGTAGGAAAGCAAAGCACTTAACAAGATCTGTAATTCTATATTCCTGAGACTGTTTTCTGGGTATCCATCTCCTTCACTAGCCTGTGAAGTCTATTTCTGCTTCTGCTCATGATTTTCACTCTGGGGCCTGCCTGGCACATAGTAGGTGCTCGAAACAACGGGCTGAATAAAAGGAGACACTCTGGTAAGAAAGCTTAAATATTTTGGATGTAAACACAGGTCTGACTTTAAAACTCATGTATTTTCTAACATGCTATTTTTTTCTTATTTTAGAATAGTGGCGATGATTTATATCCTATTTATTATCTCCCAAGGTAATAGTAGTAATCAAAAGAGATTACAGATATCAGGACCTACTGCGCACCTGGACTCAGAGGTCCGCAGAGGGAGCACATGAAAGATGGCTGTCAGCGGTGAGCGCTTTGTGAATGGACGTGGACCAAGTTTACTGTGTGGAGGGAGATGGAGGTTTCAAATATCACTGCAGGGAAAACCAGGCAGTCCAATTAATGCTTTCAAGTCTAACTGCACCTGTGGCCCAAATTATTCATCGGCACAAACAAAAGCAGCTTGCTCCAAGTCCCGATCAGAACAAACATTTAAAAAGTGCTTTTACTCAGGTGGCCTCATCTTTTATCAATGCCTGGGCTCAAGGGAAGGGCTGGGCAGAGGGCGAGATTAAACACTGCACCTTGGCTGGGTACTGAGGAGTCAGAAGTTATTTCAGACTTCCTTTTTACCCTGAAAGACCTCAGGGCTTTGTGGTTTCCTGTTGCACCCTGGTAGGTCGTGCTCTGGTTTGGGGGTTTGTCTGCACCAAGCTGCAAATGGGGTCTCTCATTGTTTCATTCCATCCCACTTTTCATGAGAAATTAAGAATTCCACAATCTAATTGTCAGAAGATTCTTCCAGGTATTCTGTCCAAGTCATGACTTTTTTTTTTTTTTTTAACAACAGAGTCTCACCCAGTTGCCCTGGGGTTGAGTGCTGTGGCATCATAGCTCACAGCAACCTCTAACTGCAGAGCTCAAGAGTTCTTCTTGCCTTAGCCTTCCAAGTAGCTGAGACTTCAGGCACCTGCCACAATATCCAGATAGTTTTGCTAATTTTAGTAGGGCTAGGGTCTCACTCTTGCTCAGGCTGGTCTCTAACTCCGGACCTCAAGCAATCCACCTGTCTCGGCCTCCCAGAGTGTCAGGATTACAGGCATGAACCACCATGCCCGGCTGAGGGAATGACTTCTTTTTTTTTTTTGAGACAGAGCCTCAAGCTGTCCCCCTGGGCA
>NW_003852461.1:6380155-6416371 GCF_000181295.1 Otolemur garnettii | reverse complement strand
TTTGGCGGGTCCGGGCTGGGGATTCGAACCCGCCACCTTAGGTGTACGTGGCTGGCGCCTTAGCCGGTTGAGCTATAGGCGCCGAGCCGGGAATGACTTCTTAATATGCCTACCAAGAGACCTGATATAAAAGGATAGAGATTCAAGGGACCCTGTAGTGCGCTCTACACCTGGAATGATCTGACAGACTCACCAACTTGTTTTCCTCCATTTACCTTAACTTCACATTTATTTACTTCGTTCTTTTTTTTTTATTAAGTCAAATACACATAGATCATGAATACATTTATGCATATGTGGAGTACAATATGTTGATTTTTTTAATACAATCTGACCTGATTATATCAAACCAATCAACATAGCTTTCACCTCATTTACTTGACTATTGTGTTAAGATATTTATATTCTACACTTGACAGATTTGAGGGTACCCTTGCAATATGCTCCATAGGTGTGGCCCCGCCTTTTACCCTCCCTCTATCAAACCTCTCCCCTCCCCTCCCTTCCCACTTTATACCCATCAAGTGTACATACAGAGTTTGGTCCACATGCATGTACAAAGTGCTCTGCTGGGCAATGAGGAATCAATAATGGGAAGATATAACTGTTACTCTGAGGAAGCTCAAAGTAGCTTTTCTGAAAGTCTGCCATTAAAATCAGCAGGGCACATGCAATAACTACAGGTTCTTATATACCCCTTCCAGCAAGACTCACCGAAGCACACCCTCGGGAGTGGGGCCTGAGGAATTAAGTTTCTTGAAGAGTTCTCAGGTGCATTTTGTGCTCACTAATTGAAAGCCACTGGCTTGCAGCTCAATGGAGAAATCACAGATCACAGAATCACATGATGGGGATTCCTGCCAGGAGTGCTTCCTGTGTGAGCCACTGTGACCAGCTGTAGGCTCTTCAGTTTGAGGAGATGAAGATGAACCCAGGATTCCAGGACGGCCATGGAAAGGACTCAGGGAAGCATCATTTATTTTAGCTGTAGGGCACTGCACACATCACTCAGTGACTTTGAGCCTCATTTTATCAAAGAAGATGACGCCTGCTTTGCCTGCCTCAGCTACTCTGAACATCAAATTCCAGAAGGGACTGTATAAACTCTGGATTTTTTCTGATCAGAGAAACCTTCCTGAGCAGGGGAATCAGGAGGCCAAACCCTAAGGCAGCAGTTCTCAACCTGTGGGTCGCGACCCACAGGAACTGTATTAAAGGGTCTCGGCATTAGGAAGGTTGAGAACCACTGCCCAAGGTTTCTCTTGCGCAGTCAGAACTGCCCCGTCTCTCTTGATCACCTCAGGCTTTGCTGTGGGGCCCTTTGTCTCTTAAGCATTAGAGCTGTTAGGCAGCTCCTTCCAGGTTCCAACATCTTCTTCCAAAAGCAGAACTCAAGACTGGACCCAATTCTGGGGAGAAGAGCAGGATATACTTCTGTACCACGTACCTGAAATCTCTCCTCAACGCCATCATCTCTTAGATGGGAAATGTATCCTACTGGGCCATTTTGTGTGACTTCCCTCTAAGGGTGTTTATTTTATACTTAATCTAAATATAGTAGTATTGGCCTTTATTCTGATCTAAAACATGGTTACTACACTTTTTTCTTTCCTATACAGCTGTGATTTTTGTCCATTCAGGGATTCAACAATTAGCCTCACATGTCTGTTGTGAGGATTAGAAATTCAGTACACAGACTACCAAGCCAAGAAACCAGCATGTGGTAAGTGTCTAATAAATCCTAGCTAGAGTTATTCTTAAGTATAGATGTGTTCCTCATTCACCCTGGAACTGTTGTCCCCAACAAATCCCTCTTCTCTATATACCATGCTTAAGCTTGAGCAGGCTCTTCCTTTTTGAGTACACCTTTTCTTTTTAAGATCCAAATTTTACATCCTTGAGGTTGTGATTTGTTTGTTATCTAGTTCTCTGAGGATGCACATTTTTTTGTTATCAATTTCTGTATCTCTCAGAGTTAACTTGATTATACACGGTGTGATTATACCTGCCATATGCCCTAGAGACAGAGCCTTGAAGTAGAATCCCCCGCCCCCAACTGCTGGAGGAGTTCAGGCTCTAAGAGAAGACAGAGAATGATAAATGCTCACTAGAGCTGTGAAGGCCCACAAGGGGCACCACCTACTGAACATGGGTGGGGGGAGGAAGAGGGCCTCCTGCAGGGGACACCTCAACTGGAGCTTTAGGGAAGACACACACCGTGACAGTGTAGTGACCAGGAGCACAGGCTCTGGCATCTCCATGCCATGGTTCCATCTCAGCTCCGCCTCCTCCTAACTCTGATCTCTCCACGCCTCAGACTCCTCATCTGCACCCTGGAGGTCAGGATACCATGAGAACTGCCCTGGAGAGTCTTCTGAGAGTGACAAACAACACAGTAAGTGCTCAGTAAGTACGAGTTACAGCAGCGATAATCAGAGTCAAGATGTTACTCAACAGGTGGAAGAGAGAAGCGGCTATTCCAGGCAGAGAAAATCACACACCCACGGGCCATGAGAATGAGTGAGCTTTCCACAAGAGGGAGTAAGTCCAATGGACTTTGTCAATCCAGAGCATTCCACATGAGATGTGTTCTCATGATTAATTGATGGTAAAATCTGATCTGAATGGACTAAGCCTTTTAAAGCCTATTTAACCTTCTTGGTATGAATAGTCATAAAGTTTTACCATAGAAATATTAATCTATATGGTTATGGGTGCTGCCTCAAACATCACTGGTAGTGTCATTTGCGTATATACAGTATTCACTCCTAAAAATCTAGTCATTTCCTATGTCAAGCACATGTGGCCCTATGAATTCAAAGAAGAGTATGTGAATACACCAGTCAGAACAGAGGATGAAGGGTGAGGGCAGCCCAGAGTGGAGCAGGGCCAGATCATGGGGATCCCCTATGCCCAGATGGCATTCAAGAGACTTCCCAAAAGTTTTCTCAGGACAATGATGCCATCAGATTTAGTATTCAGAGCTATCTTCACTGTGGTCTATTGGGGGTAGATAGGTCCATAAAAATTGGAGTCCTGAACTAATACACAAATTAAATGAGCTCATATATGTCTGTGTGTGTATGTATAAAATACTGACCACTGTCTCTGTGGTCTCTCCTTTTTCGATTGACCATTTCCTTAATTCCAAAAATCCTGAGCCCTGTCTTCTATGAGCACATCAAATCTCTTAGCTAGGGGTTTCATGGAAACCTGAAGAGCATTCAGTTAACTTTATCATGTAGACGGGTGGTACGAGTGCAAGTCATGGCGGCCCCATGACTGGTCTATGGGCACCTGGGCAGCTGATCAACCATTAGGCAGCATCCTCCAGTTAAAAGTGTCTTTAAGCAAAAGAATTATGGCTTAGTCTTTGCCTGGCTCTGCACAAGGTTAAAATGGATGGATGAAAAGTCCAAACATGAACTTGGCAATCTGATGTTGTTGATAATTATCAATTAGCTTTGAATTTTTGCTGCTTCAAGGTGTAAATCTGTGGACGACTCAGTTCCTGCCTGGATGGAACTGCATGACTGAACTGACCGATGCTGTGTGTCACGTGGGAAGGGTCAGGCAATCACATAAAGGACCTACAACCTGACCAAAGACTGGGCAGTTTACGTGCTATATGACCCCTTCCCTCCACAGCCTGTCACTCAACGAAAAAAAGGAAATCAAACTGTTTGTACGACAAACTTCGTGGTGGCTATCCAGGATTTCATTGTTTGGCCTTCTGCCCCTGGATCCACACAGCACTTACTGGATACTGACTCTGTACCCAGCACTTTGCTGCTAGTACTGGACATGTGCCATGGTGTAATAGCCATCTGTTAATTCCCTAAAACAACAATGACAACTGCAGCCAAAAATAGCCCGGCGTGGTGGCAGGCACCTGTAGTCCCAGCTATTTGGGAGGCTGAGGCAAGAGAATTACTTAAGCCCAGGAGTTTGAGGTTGCTGTGAGCTGTGATGCCACAACACTCTACCTAGGGTGACATAGTGAGACTCTGTCTCAAAAAAAAGTTTTTATATATATATATACATATATATATATATAAAACAGTATTGTAGTAACTTTCCACTTAGGATTTAAGTCTTAGTTCTTTTAAACTGAATATATCTCAAATCCATAAGAACATAACCAAAATTTCTACTCAATCGTCCTATCTGAACTTTTTTTCCTAGTGGCAGTAGGGAGCCACTGAAGGTTCATTAGGGAGAGACTTTCAATCTCATTCCTTCAGAGTTGATTGCTCAGAAAACTTCTCACTGGTTATTCTGGGATCGTTGGCCTGTTAAACATTGTTTCTCCTGAGGCTGTAACCATTGGTTAAGTGGAAGAGTTAACTTCTGATGGCTTTGGGGGCAAAAAATATGAAAATTTAATTAATATATGAAAAAGGAAATACTTGGAACATGTGAAGAAATGGGAGAGGGATTAAAAAAAATAAGGGAAAAGCAATAAAGCAAAAATACTAAAACCTTGAAACTAAATGTCTGCAGAGCCGAGTGAGCTCGTGCACACACACACAGGTGCTCAGCCCAGCCCTGTGCTTAGTGAGGGCCCAGCAGGCATCTTCATCATCACTTCCTCCACACTGAGCCTTCCCATGACCACTGTAACCCTCAGCAGCCACAATATCAGAGTCACCCTCACAGCACATGAGTGGTAAATAGGAAAAGGAAAAAAAAATAATGTGGTTTTCAGCACACTCTTCCAAAGGGCTACAAAACCATCTGCATGAGCCGAGAAGCCAGCACTATCTTCAGATTGGCACATTCAGTACTTGACCACAGCGCAGCAGGGATACCAGAGTTAAATAAAGAGGCTCCGAAGACTCACTTCCCAGGGGGTGGTGGTGACAAGGGATATTGTTTAATTTGATTGTTATCATTAGGCTGGTGGCCTCTGGAAAGGTGGTGATTTGGAGGACGGGAAAAGGGGACAGTGACAGCTCTAGCTGCCGTCAGCCCCTGCAGTTCTCATCAGGCTTTAGAAATGATCTGCCTTGTAACTGCTCCACCTCATTCCCACAAAACACGAGTGTGTATGGCCAACCTGCAGCCTGTGCCCCCTCATCCTTCCACTACGGGTTGGCCGTGTGAGCTCTGGAACCCAGCTGCCTCAGTTACAAACACACCTATAGGACTCACTCACCAGCCGTGACCCTGGGTGAGCAGTTTGTCAGTTTCAGTCCCTGTAGATTGATAGGATAATTCTGGCAACTCCGTACGGTTATTATCAGGAGGGTTAAAAAACATCCAAATCTTTTAGACCATGATAAACATGTAGTAACTATTAGGGATTACTGTTGTTGCTGCTAATTTTCCTCCACCAAGGCAGTCCTCTAGAACTTTCTACTCCCATCTACAACCCCCCCATGCCCTCCTCCCACTGCAGCGTCCCCGGAGGGAGCTGGAATCTGGAGCTCCTGTTCTGCCTCCATGTCCTGCACTTCTCTCCAGGTGAGCCGCAGCCTGCCGTGGAAAGCTGGGCTCAGGCCAGCGGACAGCTAGACTCCCCAGAGGTGGCTGCTCCAGGCCCTTGTCAGGGGCCTCCTTTCACCTCACCTTGCTGCTTGGGGGTGGGCTCCCAGGACCATGGACCAGACATCCCTGCCCCGCTGTTACAGCAGTGGAAAGGCTGGGCCATGCAGCAGGCATAACTTTTTAAGACATGGCTGAACTATTTTCCAGAGTGGCTGCTGTACCTCCCACCACGGTGGCGGAATGTGAGCGCCCCACTCCCCACATCCTCCCACATCTCAGCCACTGGAGCGAGGAGCAGTGGAGCTCACTGGGCTTATCACTTGCATTCCCTTGTGGTTAATGGTGTTGGGCCCCCTCCTCTCCTCTAGCAAATGGATCCTGCCCAGTGCCCCACAGTCCTGGGTGGCTTCTGACCTGGGCCCAGGCCACACCCTCCTCCCATCGTCTGAGGAAGCTGTGGATGCCTTTAGAGACACTTTCCAAACCACACAGCTGACAAGCTGCATGGTCCAAAGGTGGACTTTCTCTGGTCACAGCCCACAGGCACTACGGCCACAGGCTCCCTCACTTCATTGTCCTATGAGATCAGGCTACAGAAGCAGTCAGCCTAAGCCAGCCCTGAGGAGCCCATCAGAAATTCAATTTCTCCTCCCCAGGGCACTGGGTGGTGGGGACAGGGCATGGGGATGAGGATGGAAAGTTCTAGAAGACTGTCTTAGTCATGGAAAGAACAGAGCAGAGAGTGGCTGGCTTCTCATCCAGGTCCCACTGAAGTAAAATTTCAGTGAAAATCTTACTTGCTAAAGTAGTCTGATTTCCCTAGTGGGGTGGGGTGGGAAGCAGAGTCACAGCACCTCAGACATGGGACTTCTCCTGGTCAGCTGGGCCTCACTGAGTAGAAGTAAGTGACCAACAGTGGCTCCACTACAGCAGGAGGGAATGAGAAGATACTTGGAATCAAAGAATCAAAGCATTCGTATACTTCCCAGGAAGAAAAAGCAACTCAGCTGTGCAGTAGCTAAGCACCTACTATGTACCCAGCACTGAGCCAGACGGGCTGGGCCAAGAGGAGGCTCAGGAAACACGCATCCACTCTAGTCGACGTCATCTGAGATACAGATTGGTACCCTTAAAATACAAGTAATACTGCTTACTCGTCTGTGCTAGGAGCCAAAGAGTAGGATAAAATACGTCATAGAAGCTAGAAAACATGACTGAGAAGGAAAAAAGTCAAAACTAACATTTATCGATCACCTACTATGTGTGATTTTTTTAAAAAATGAGAACTAGATAATTTTCCAGACATATTTAGAATAGTGCCTGGAATATAGCGAGCATTACATAAGTGATTTCAGATACCGTTATTATTGTTGTTATTTTTTCCCACTTTTTAAAAACGCCTCATTGAGGTATAATTAGAAATCAATAAACTGCAATTGTCTGATTTGGTAAGTTTTGATCTGGTGAGTGAAGACGTTCCCACAATCAAGATGAACAGATCCATCCTTCCCAACCTTTCCTTGTGCCCCTTTCAAGCCCACTCTCTTGCCCTCACTGTGCCCGCCCCCCATTCCAGGCAGCCAGGGGTTTGCTTTTTATCACTACATGGTAGTCTGCATTTCCTAGCATTTTATGTAATGGAACTATACAGTTTATACTTTTTTGTGTGTGTTTTTGAGTGGCTTCTATCACTCAGCATAATTATTTTGTGACTAATCCATGTTCTATCTTGTATCTTACCACCCAGTAGTATTGTATTACCATAATACACCAAGAGTCTCTCTGAGATTCACTGCTGATAGACATCTGGGCTGTATCCAGTGTTGGACTATTACAGATAAAGCTGCCATGAGCGTTCCTGGCTAAGTTTAAATGGCTGATCACACGGTAGATGTACATTAGCTTTGTAAGAAACTCTAACCTGTTTTCCAGGATGGCTGCACAATCTGACATTCCCAGCAGTGGTATATGGGAGCTCCAGTTCCCCAGGTCTCCACACAACTTTAACCACTCTACAAAGTGTGTAGAAGACCACACTGTGGTTTCAGTTTCCCTTGTTTCCCTTCTGAGTGGTGATGTGGAGCATCTTCTCAGGTGCCTGTCATTCAAATCCTGCCTTTGGTGAAACGTATGTCCAAGCACTTGCCTATCTGTGCCATATTTCAATGGAATGGCTCTCCCTCTCCTCCAGGCCTGTGAGCCGCAGGTTGCGACCCCTTTGTAATGATGAAAATACATCGTGGCATTAGGAAGGTTGAGAACCAGTGCCTTTGAGAGAAGCTGTCCAAGTGAAAGAGAAGAACAAGGAGTCTCAAGTCAGTCTTCCAGGGCAGTGGTCCCCAACTATTTTGGCACCAGGGGCCGGTTTCCTGGAAGACAATTTTTCCAGGGACGGGATGGGGGTGGGGTTCTGGATGATTTAAATGCATTACATCTCCACCTCATATCATCAGGCATTAGGTTGTAATAAGGAACGTGCAACCTAGATCTCTCATATGCGCAGCTGACAGGCGGGTTTGTGCCCTTGTGAGAATCTAATGCCCCTACTGATCTACCAGGAGGTGGGAGTTCAGGTGGTGATGTGAGTGGTGGGGAGCGGCTAAACATACAGATGAAGCTGCCTCTGCTCCATTACCTGATGCTCTCCTCCTGCTGCTCAACCCAGTTCCTAACAGGCCACGACAAGCACTAGTCCATGGCCCAGGGTTGGGGACCGCAGCTCACACGAGTGTCCCTTCCTGCATGTTGCATGCCCCACTTAACTGCTCTTTGCTTCACTTCTTCACCTGTAAAACGGGACAGTAATGGTGCCTACTTCACAGGATTGCTGAGCTAATTCCATGATATGAAGTGTTTAGCAAGGTGCATGGTAGATGCGGGCATTCCGTCCATGGTAGCTGCTAGCAGCCATCGCTGGTCTCTTCAAAATGACCGCAGCTGGTGCTGATGCCTGGGGCCAAGGATGTTAATCATACTCAGACCAGCACAATGTTTCTAGAATGTTTCTCACATGCCAGGAGAAACAAACTGTCTTGCGTCCTGAGACATAGTTTGCCTCTCATGCCTCACTGGGTATCAACCCTCTCCTTGCCAAATCAATGCCAAGGATATGAAGTTGCAGGGCCCCAGGGCTAGCCTCCAAACAGAGTGTGCTGAGAATGCTGCTTCCTACAGGTCTGGAGACAGCAGGTCTTGTAAACCAAGAGGCAGCAGCACATTCACAGACAGCATGCCGGGGCTGTCATAGTCAGTGTCAACAGTGGTCTTATTGTGCAATGTGGACTCCCTTTCACCCACCTCTGTCAATGACCTCTGCCAGTGCCATCTGTTAAAGAGACCAAGACAAATAAACTTGTCCCACTTGCCCACCCTCTTCTTAGCCACTTTATCCGACTAACAGAAGATTATTAGTTCAAGGCACATGGCTATTCTCTCTTCCTGTGGTGCCCTTCCAATGGGCTTGTACATACCCCCATCCCACCTAGGACTCAAAAGAAGTCAGCTGTGTGGCTTTGTAGACATAGCAGAGAAAATCAAAATGGAGAGAAAAGTGAAGACAGGGCCTAGTATCTAAATCTGAGCTGGCTAACACAGCATCCTGGCTGGAGACAGGGAACCCAGGATACTACAAATATCACTTCCTATACGATAACTTGCTTGACTGCTGAAGACTTGAGATGGCCCCTTCTCCATAATCCCCCCACACTCCAGCCACAAACTGATTGTGGGAATTGCTACCTTGTGTTGCAGTTACTCCCCTTTTTGTCTGTCGTTCTCAATGTACCTGAGCTCCTTGAAAACAAGCAAAACATTTAATCCCTTATTTACTCTTTGTACGTAGCCAGGCAAATATGAGGAAATGTTTTTTCTTTTGATTTTTTTTTTCTCTTTTAAAAATTTTATTTAGAATGCCTACTTGTAGAAGTTAGCATAATTTTACATATTAAAAAATTCAATTATTTTGTCTCTGCAAATATTCTTCATGAGTGAATAAGTAAATGAATGCTTCTTAACTTTAGAATAGTTTCAGAATGTAAAGGTTCTTACATGTCCACATCCAGTGGTTTCCCTATCATTAATATTTCACATAAAGGACACGTGTCACAATAACGAATGATGCTGATACCACACACTGAAGTCCACGCTTATTCAGACATCCTTAGTTTTCATCTAATGTCCTTTTTCTGTTCCAGGACCCCACTCAGGACACCACAAGACATTTTTTGGTCACATCTCTTTAGGCTTTCCTTGGCTGGGATAGTTTCTCAGACTTCCCTTGTTTCTTGGTGGCCTTAACAGTTCTGAGGGACACTAGTCAGGCATTTTGTAGAATTTCCCTTAACTAAGATTTGTCAGATGTTTTTTGATCACACTGGGTTACAGGCTTGGGGAAAGAAGACATATCACATCATACCAACAGTACATGATGTTGACATGACTTGTCACTATTGACGATGACCTTGTTCACCTGGCCGATGTCATGGTTGTCATATTTCTCCAGTGTAAAATTACTCTCTCCCCCTTTCCATACTGTGATCTCTAGGAAGAAGTCGCTCTGTGCAGCTCACACTTGGGAGTGGAAAGTTATGTTCCACTTCCCTGATGACGGAGTAGCTACATAAAGTATTTAGAATTATTATGCGTGGATTTTTATCTTCTGTTTATCCATTTTATTTATTTAATCAGTTATTTCAGTATGGACTCATGCATATTTATGTTTCACTTTAGGTTCTAATAACACTTTGTTACATGGCTTAAACTGCTTCACTGAGCTCCCTCAGTGGGCTCCCCCTCACACATTCTCACTCGCTCTCTTTTTTTTATAAGCACTTCCTAACTTTCTGGCACTACAGAAAACTCCAGGCTCATCTTGTATATGTCCTGCCCCAATCCTAGAATCAACCATTTCTCTAAGGCATTCTGGTTCTTTTGATTAGATAACAGTGTCAGAAACCAAGATCTGAGACTAGGTGTGCTTATAACAACTCGTTTGTAGGGTCTTCTTGTTTCCAGGCCACCTCAGTTGACACAGCTAGGAAATACATATACGTTTACTAACTTGTATATGTATATACATCCGTAACTAGTTTTACACGTATCCATCTGAATATATATTAAGCTAAACATGAATCCACACTAATGTCTTTAATTCTAACCCATAACCACATGGATCATTCTAGCCTTAATGAATCATTAACAACTCCACAATTGGCTTTTTGTGCCAAGCCATTTACAAAGTTACCCAGTTAATCCTGAACATAATTTTGTGGGTAAATACTGTTGCTTACGGTTAACAGATAAGGAAGCCTCAGCACTGGAAGGTGGAAGTATCTTCCCTGCATTCACAGGGAGTGGGGAGGCTACCACCCGAGCCTGTGTCTGTGAGATGCCACGTCTATTCTGTGATGGAGAACCACAATTTCTACATTTGAGTGATTTACGGAGCAGATGTGCTTCGCAGCTCGCACCAAACCTTACCTTCTCGGTACTCCTCCTGACCTCAACTCCCCGGGGTCCTCTTCCCACCTGAGACGCTCACTAGGAGACAAGTTGCCAAGCTGCAACCCACTCTGACAGCTCCAGAGAAGGCATGCAGGAACGGTGACTTCTCAACCTCTGGCTAACCCCTGCTGTGTATTATCTGGGGCTTGGGGACTTGGTAGTAATTAACTCTGAACAAGCAGCTCTGCTTTCAGGGAGTTAAAAAAAAAGAATCATTTTTTTTCCTGGTTAATTAAATCATCCACAAAGAAGATAATGTGTAGCCCACACTTGTATCTTCTAAAATATCAAAGGCCTTATTAGTGTGTCTTATGTTCAACCTCATCCTTTTTCTCCAGATTCCTGAAAGTAACAGGAATCTGGAAGTAGGAAGCTTCTACATATTTGCCAGTACTCACTTGGTCCATTCATCCATTCATTCTTTTGGGATGATCTAGATACAGGCAGCCTGGATTAAACACAAAATAGTCTTTGGAATTTTATTTCAATTAACCTATTGAATTGGAAACATCAGAAGTGAGTGAGCAGACAGAAAGAAAGAGAATCCTTTCGGTCATGGTGAAAACCACTTTTTGAAAAGCCCCCAGACTGCTTAGGTCCCTGTGTTCTGTTGGGTGAATTTTTCCTGACAGTAGTGGTTTTATTTGCCAGAACCACAACAAAGGGGGCCCTTGAGTCTCCCTGGGAGTGTTTCCTAGACCTGCACCTCTCCTAGACCTCACAAAGGTGTTATTGTTGCTGGGTCCCCAGCACCTGAGGGAGATCAAAGGCACTTTCCCATGCCAGCGTGCCCACAGTCTCGCCCTCATGACACAACATGAAAGCTGATGATTAATCCCCTTGGCCCAGAAGGTCCCTTCCCACTCCCAAGTACAAAGCAGGGTGGGGGCTTTAATCCCAGCACAACATGACCATAATAAACCGGCATTTTATGGTCCTCATTCATGGCAACCAACTGCAGCTGCCCATCAAACTCCTCAGAGTCCCAACAGTTGCTTCATGTGAGCCAGTTACATTACCAGGAAAGTTTAGTAAGAATTCCCACCATTTCTGAGGGTGTACTATACGCCAGGTACATACATAAATAATGCACATCACCCAACAACCCTGCAAGACAGCCACTGTTATCTCCAATTTGATGGATGAAGAATCTGAGACTCAGAGGAATTAAGTAGCTCACTCTGGCTATGCAACCAAAAAGTGCACGAGCAGACGTTCAAACCTGCATCGGCATGATGCAAAAGCCGCGCTCTCCATCCCTGCTGGGTTCATGATTGGCATGCAATGTGCTCTGAGGCACTGAGGAGGACAAGCCTTGAATCAGAGCTAGATTTGAATTCTTTACTCTAGAACTTTCACATCTTTGTGACCTTGAGAAAACTGCTAGGCTTTCTGTGGCTTAGTCTCCTAATTTGCAAAATGGATGTGGTAGGGCAAGCCAGCATCACCCACGCCCAGAGACAGTTAGGCTGAGAAGTAGGGCATCTTAGTCACAACCTGGTTCATTCAGGTTGGCTGCTGCTCGGAAATCTGAGTTTGAGTGGGATAAAAAAATGCCTGAAATTCAAACTTCATAGGAGAAGGCAGATTAGATGCCTCCCTGTAAAACTCAGAGATAATTTAGATCCATATTCAGTGAAGACAAACCAATAAGGAAAACAAGGGCTGGCTCCCTGTTGGGGCACTTCCCTCTTAAAGAGGCCCCATGGCTCTGTAGATCTATCCCACTGGGTGGCAGCTGGCCTGAAAACAGGGCAGCTGAGCTGAAGAAATAAGATTTATAAACATAGGCTCCATGTAAGCATCTGTGCAGAGCCCAGAGAAACAAACAAAAGGAAATATAATTCCTTAAAGTCTAGCACTAACTGTGCCCCTCCCTGCAGACCCCTCCCAGGTGAATGGGTGGGTCTCCTTCCTGCCCCACAGCACTGCTAGTTATCAAGGGCAAATCCTTGTGCTGACCACAGTGAAACCCTTGATCTGGCCTCATTTAATCCTCAGCACACTGTGAGGCAGATACTATCAATCTCCACATTCTGAGGGAAAGAATCTGAGGCCCAGAGAGTTCAAGCACCTAGCCCTAGGGGCCATACTTGTGGGACTAGAGTAAGCATGATTGGAAACCCATCAGGCTGGCTCCACTCTCTTTACGGAACAGGATGTACGAGCACCTCACAGTAGGCTCAGCATATAACAGACACTTAGGTCAGGAGTTCAGTTTGAATTTGTACTTGGGGGCCTCTTGGTATATTGTAATACCCGTGATCAATCTAGCTCATCAGTGGGAGAGCCTATGCCATCCTTATATCCTCGGGGTTTAACACAGCCCCAACACAAGAGCAGGAATCAGTAAATGTATTAATATTCACTCAACCATAATATCTTCCAGTAAAACAGGCTCAGGAGTCCCTATAGCTACTAAATGGCTTTATATCATTTCCTCCTTAGCTGCATTCATTCTGCCCTGGGCTATATCTTCCTCTAATCTCTGCTCATCTCTCCACTCCTCCCCCACACCCCTCTCTATTTCACTCATCTGGGAAAAATCCAAAAAGTCGTCCATCTAAGTTTAACAGAGTAATGACTTTTAAATAAAAATATGGTAGAAATGGGTACTTATCGGAATGGAATGCTTTCAGACTCATGCATTTAAAGAAGATATAAATTTTAGGGCAGGCACTAAATTTTAACTGCAATCTGGGAGAAAGCCTTCCCACTAATTCATGGAGAAAAATTAACAAAGTGAAAATTGCTTATCAGTGTTCTTTTGAAGTCATGATATGCAGCCTGATTCTATAGATCATCAGGACGCTCCCAGGGAGATGGATTTATATTGATTGAGAGAGAACTCAGTGGTCAAAGAAAATAGATATTCCTTTACAGAAGAGACCCAGCTGCCCATTAGGGGTGTGCCAGGCTGGGGGCACTGGGCTTAGACATCTCTGGGTCCAATTTCACCCCTCGTGCCTGGGCTCTCTGGCCAGGGTGACCTCAAAGGCAGACTCATCATTTTAAGAATGTGGCCCCTGGAAAAAGGATGCAGCAAATGTAAGCACAGCTACTAAGGGAGCGCGGGGCCTCTGCTAGACAGAGTGGAGGGGGCAGGAGGGGCAGGAGGGGTAGGCAGTGGAGGGGGTGGAAGAGCCAGCAGCTCACCCCATGTGGGCAGCTTTGTCTCTGTGCCTGGCAGACTCACCCCCATGTGACAAGAAGATGTTCCACAGATGACAGCCAGCCGTGACGTCACAGGCTGTCCCTCACAGACGAGGCCGTGCCCTCTCACATCTGCCCCAATCACTCCTGTGAGAAAGGAAAAAAAAAATCCTCCTTAAAAAATATCTTTTTAGAAAAAAGAAAGCTAAAAACAAACATAAAAATCCTCTTTTTTTTATGGCCGACAACACGGGAGAAGAGTCCCCTGTGTAGGCCAGGCTCAAACGGAAACCAAAAGAGCCTCCTTGCCTGTCACAGGAGAGCTGGGAAACCTGTCCGGGTTGGCTTTACTCTGCTCCTTGTCCAGCATCCAATGTTGAAATAACAATGGTAACTGTGATTACCACAATGAAAGCAGCGGACATCACTTATTTTATAGCTCACTAAATAGCAGACACTGTATATTCCCATGGATGGTCTCATTCTAGATGAGCACTATCGAGGAGCTGTCATTAACACCACTGACATCAGACACTAGGGTCTGCACAGCGTGAGTGACTCGCACAGGACCCCACGGCATCTGCTCTAACACCTCACAGCTCAATCTAAAGGCAGAAGCAAAGGACCTGCTTAGTGACTGAGTCTTTGTGGCCTCTCTAGGTCCCCATCCTTTCTACTGCTTATCACAGAACTCCAAGTGTAGAGGAAAGAGTGACAGGGGGGTCAGTGCTGGGGAAAGAATGCCGTGTAGTGGAGTTTCCCATTAATGGCAGAAACACTGGCTTCTTCATAGATTGTATTCCCCGATGCCTGCTGGGCAAGTGAAGTCACAAAAGTGATGACAGAGCAAGGAAGACTGCTCAGAGCTTGGAGTTGGCCTTCATTTATTCAAATATGCAAGTAGCACTTTCTATGCATAAAACAATATACCAGGTGTGATGCAGGAGCCGCCAACATGCAGAATGATAACAGGAGGCAGCAAGTGAAAGGTGCTTAGGCAGGGCGCAGAGACGGGACGCAGGAGAGAACTGCTCCTCTGACCACATCAGACAACGCAATGCCCCTTCCGCCTTCCATTTCCCATACCTGATGCTCCCCCCTTTAAAGTCCCCCCATCTTTCTAAGACAGAAAGGCATCACCCTGGCATCACAGCTCACAACCTCAAACTCTTGGGTTCAAGAAAGCCTCCTGCATCAGCCTCCCGAGTAGTTGGGACAATGGGTGCCCACTACAACACCTGGCTAATTTTTCTATTTTTTAGTAGAGATGGGGTCTTGCTTTGCTCAGGCTGGTCCCAAACTCCTGAGCTTAGGCAACCCACAGCCTCAGCCTCCCGAGTGCTGGGATTAGAGGGGTGAGCCCCAGGCCCTTTGTGTTTACTCTTCCCTCTGCCCGGATGCCATTCCCCAACCTCTCCACCAGGCCAACTCCTACCTATTCCTGACTCAGAAGTTACTTCCTCAGACAGAGCTGTGAAATGGTCTCACGCATTGGACTTCCCCAGCACAGAAGTCATTTTGCAACATCACGCGCCATCTTCCTCCTTCTCTGCAATAAAAGGTGTGAGGAGCTGCACTCAGCAGCTCCGCACCTACCACAGATGCCAGCGTGGGGCTGTGAGGAGGAAGAAGACAAGGTCCTGCTCCCAGGATGGCCACGGTTCAGAGAGAACCCGAAAGGTGGCATCTCCACGCAGGGGATCAGCACCGGACAGGAGGAAGCACAGGGGCCAAGAGGGCAGCTGAGAAAGGTTTCCTGATGAGTTCAGTCTCACCTGACCTCTGCAGAAGTTAGCCAGGCAAACAGCACAGGGGGATTGTCTTGTCAGGCTGTGAAGGCACCAGCCACTCAGCATCAGGCCTTTCTGGAACGTGGGCAAGATGCCCAGGCAGGCTTCTTACTACTTTCTAGGTTTCTGTAACAGCCTTCCAGGCTCTTCCATTGCTTTTTACAAACTCTACCTTCTGGGGCACAGCAGCTCACAGTCCTTGAGGCCCAGCAGCAGGGGGAAGTAAGACTCTTCCAAACTTTCTGTGTGGGTTATTGCAGGAGTCAGAAAGCAGGCAGCACAATCTGAGACTCCAGCTTGCAAGAGTCATTGGTCTTAGCAGATTTAGAGCAAGTCCCCTGTTCTGCTCAGGATCATGGGACTGACCCCGCAAAGCACAATCCCCAGACTCCAAGTCAGCTAAGGCTGGCCCTGCTGGGGCACCTGAGGGCTGGAGGCCACAGGAAATCCCCTCACACCCCAGGTAGCACCTCCGGCTACTTCCTCTTTGTGACTTCAGCTCTGTTGACAGGCCACCACGGCCCCAGCAACTGCTGGTGTCCACTGCCTTCAGACTACAGGGACACACCTGTCTCCTCTGTCCCTCCACTGTGGGGTGCTAGTCGCTTCCCTTTTGTATCTCTCGCTGGTGTCACAGGGAAGGTAACCAGCTCCTCCAGCATCTGCCGCTACATTTTTGTGTGTTAATGTCCCTGCGCTGTAAACACTTACAGGGGTTTATGTTTCTCTGGATGGGCCGAGTGACACAGTCCCCATTCAGTGCACAAAGGCTTGTGCACAGGAGCAAACCTTAGTTGTGAGCCAATTTTAACTGAGCTCTCTCTGTACATGCCTCATTTACTCTAAGAGCAACCTGACGTGATTAGCACCATTGTCAGCCTCCTTTTACAGACGAGGAGACTGCAGCTAAGACGTGAGCTGTGACTTGGGCAGGGCATGCCGCCCACGAGAGGAGCAGGCCTGTGACTCACTTTTAGGTAATCTGATCCCAAAGAGCTCCTTCTGAGCCACGAGACTCACAGTATTTTCTACAAGATAAAAACCCACTAGCCAGGCAGGCAGTGTTTACTTATCTGTACATCTCAAAATACTGGGTTTTAAATATATCATCTGGAGATTCTTGACAGAAAAGGGGTTGGCCACTCCTGGGCCATAGTGTTATAAATAAATTCAAAGAATTCCCGGGAATGACCCTCATTTATTTATTTATTAACCCACATTTATTGTTTCCTCACATATAAAATACAAGAAAAGTTAATCATATGGGGTCATTCAATCCTGAAAGGGGGTTAAAAATGGGGAAAAAGAAATTTATAGGGAATATTTCTTTGTTTTTTCTTTGGTTAACAGATTCATTATTATTTTTAGGGTTAGAACCTGAGAATTGGTATAATAAGAAAAGAATGAAATGTTGGAGACAGAAAGACCTGCTATAAAATGAGAGGAAAAAAAAGCATCAGATGGCCAATCTGATATTGAGGAAATGTTTAAAAATGGATGGTAGCTCTGTCACCAACATCACCAACACCATCACCACCACCACCATCACCTTCACCGTTATCAACACCATCTGTCTCTCTCTAGAGACAACTGCGTTCTTTCTGCCTTTCTAACAAAAATATCAGACATCTACGATAGGCTGGGTACTGTGCTAAGCTCTTTAAATGTTCACTTGCTTAATCTTACAACATCCCCAAAAGGTAAAATTCTTTCCTCCCTTCAAAACATGAGGAAATGAGGGATCAGAGTGTTCAGGTAACTTGCTCAAGGTCATGGGCAGGTAAGAAGCAGTGCTGGTACTTGACCTTGTTCTTCGGACTCCCAAGCCCATGTTCTTTCCATACTCCCCCCACTTTATGATCTCATGACTGTCTTATATTAATATAAAACAAACATATTTGGACATGTCAGTTCACCATGGAACACAGAGAGGATCATGTGCTAAGAATTAGAAAATCATCTTGAGTTGTAGCCTTGATTTTGCCATAAATGACCTAAAAATTTAAGCTGGATCCATCATCCCCACAATGAGAAGACTGCATTGGAAATGGAGGTCCTTCCTTGACCATTCTCCATATAAAATACACACAGTGCTTCTTCTAAGATAAGGTGCCTCTTTGCCTGGAAATATGACAGCAAGAAGTTTCTCCCCAGACTTGAGGTCCTGAGGAGACTTAGATAACCACCAACCGGGCTGGCACAGCACGGCTAAGAGGGAGGTTTTACCCAGTTTCCCCTTGAAAGAGGCTTTCTTACACTCTGCCTGCCATCCACCCCCATCCACAGCAGTGCACAGCCGATGCTCACTGCCAGCGTGAGCGAGTGAGAGCCGGCCCATCTCATTTCACCTTTGGACCCACAGCTTTGATGGACTGTCCTTGAGAAAAGAGGCCCAAGGACAAGCAGGAAAAAATGAGAAAAGGTGGAGAGGCTTTGTCCTTTCTGAAACACATTTCGCAATCCTCAGAGGCTATAAGGCCTGCACACATGCATCAGGAAACAATTCCCAGACGAGACTTGGGACACTGCAGCCCTCGGTGCTCCTGGGCCTCAAGTTTATTCTGAAATCCTTAGAATGTTTAAGGGGAAAATAGCAGCTGAAGAAATAGGCACACAAAAAAATAGTGACATAATCAACTGAGCTGCCCCTGAAATTTGCACAATGCCCAGTTGGTGGTAGTTGTTCAATATGTTTTTTTGTTGAATGAAAAAACAAATAGCAGAAAAACTAGCTTACTGGTTCAATGAATTCTGGTCCTCAGATTTGATATTCCCACCCCTCAACATACATGTACAATTCATATCAAACAGCATGTTTAAAAACAAAATTTACAAAAAGAAAAATTCAAACTCATGAACAGCTCTTTTATTTAACGCTCTATGCTCACCTTCCTCTCCCCCATCCAAACAGTCATCCCTTCATTCAGACATTTATTGCAAACCTTTCATACTTATGTAAGAGAAAAAAAGAGACTTTGCAAATGTTATGATGAAGAGTATGGTATCCTGTAATTTTACCAAGCTACAGCTGTTTTGAAAATGTTAAAGGGTTATACAGAAGAAAAACATCCTAAGTTCTGGCACTTCTGTTATAATTATGTCCCACTTTACAGCCATATAAAGTGCTTTATAGCTTGCAAAGTATCCTCAAGCACTGTGCGGTGTGATTTAGTCTTTAGAAGAATCTCATGATATGTGCACTTTATTTCTAGTTTACAGTTGAAGAAATGAAATTTCAGAAAGGTAAAGCAATTTAATCAAGTTTATTTACCCCTTCAGGCAGAAACTGGGCTCAAACTAGGATTTCCATCTCCTAATCTGATGTGTTGTCCTACTGGTATTGTGGTGGGCGCCTGTAGTCCCAGCTACTTGGGAGGCTGAGGCAAGAGAATCGCTTAAGACCAAGAGGTTGCTGTGAGCTGTGATGCCACGGCAATCTACCCAGGGCTTAAGATTGTCTCAAAAAAAAAAAAACAAGAAAAGAAAAGATTCTTTTAAAATAACAACCTCAGACACCTTCTCTGAAGGCAAAATAAAAAAGACAAGAAGGGCTTTGAACAAATCACTTAACTGTATTAACTTGAGATTCTTGATTCTGATGAGCTGCTTTGACAAAGCTGGCTAAGTGGCATGAGGAGTGGGCTGGGCAGAGGCTCTCCAGAGGTTGCCAGCCCACTGTAAGCTCTGGGAAGGGCAAGAATCACACCAAAGGCCTTGGCTCTGCAGAGAATCTAACGCTAACTTACACAGAAGCAGGTGCCGAGTTCTAACATTTTAACCAACACCCACTTATGTTATAATACGGAACATAATCTACTGGGCTAGCATTATAGCTCAGTGCTTAAAAATGAGAACTAGTTCACTATATGACTTTGGTTAAGTTTCTTATCTTCTTTATACCTCGATTTCCACATATGTGCCATCTACAAATAGTACCTTCCTCATGGGGGTATTATGAGGATTACATATGCCAGTATAGGGAAAGTGCTTAGACTGGTACTGCCCAACTACAGAACAGTGTATGACGATGGAAATGTCCCTCATTTACACTGAGTGTCAGCCACACGTGGCAACCGAGCACTGGAAATGTGGCCGGTGCACCTGAGGACTGAATTTTCCATTTTATTCAAATTTAGTCAAAAATTTTATTAAGACAGAGTCTCACTCTGTGCCCCAGGCTAGAGTGCTGTGGCCTCAGCCTCATGCACTGTAACCTCAAACACCTGAGCTCAAGGGATCCTCCTGTTTCAGCCTCCTAGAGTGCCAGGATTACAGGTGGGAGCCACCGTGCCCAATTTTAATTAATTTAAATAAACTAGAGGATACTGTACCGAATGATGCAGGTTAGAGCATGCCTAACACCATATGAACCTATCTTTTTATTTTTTTATTGTTATTTCTATTATTATTATTTTATCTATTTATTCAGACTTAGGCTTACTCATATGCCCTTTATCTCTTAGAAGCTCAGTTTCTGGATTTGAAAAATTTGGCTAATACTTACCTACAAAATTGCTGTGGGGATTGAGTGAGATGTAGGCAGAACCCAGTTGTACTGGATAGATGGGAACTGGTCCATCCAAGACCTGCGGAAGTGCCTGATACAGGCAGGACTCCACGGGGGCCTTTTCTGTTTATTCCTGCATGTGCCTTGCTGGTCCCTGTCCCTGCTCATCTGCTCACACTGCTCCCTCTAAGTTGTTCTTTCCACCAGTGCCCCTCACCCAGACAGTCTGCCTGGGGAACAGGACTCTGTTCTGAAGACACAGCTGTAGCATCAGAAGCTCTTTCCAACCATGTCCTCCCCCCACCCTCAAGCAGCCCTGCAGAACCAACCAGGCCTCCTTCCTTTGTACCCGACTCCTAACATTACACAGATTCTATCATTGTATCTGTAATTTATGTGTGTTTGCACGGACTATGCAAATCACTCTCTCTACTAGACCACCAGCAAGCAGAGGCAAGTCCTTACACTGGGAGGACTCAGTGATTTCGGTTGCTGCAGGTAAGTGAACGGAAGGATGTGGGTGGCATGAGACAGACACCATATGAAGCGTGAGACATTTTCGATGACAGCAGCACATTTAATCATGGACAAATACTCTATGTCTTAAATATGGACAAAGGTGAAAATTACTGAAGAGTTTTGAGCAACAGCTCATAAGTAATAGTAAAATTACCAGAGCCTCACAACATTTATTTAAAAACCACGAGTAAAGACTATGGGTTTTAAGTGATTGCTTCATGCTTGACACTTTGCAAATATTATCTTATGTGATTCTTTCAGTGACTTTGTGAGGTAGTTATTATCTCATGTTTTACAAATAGGGAAAATGAGACTATAGTTTTTCTACTGGCTTGTCCAAGGTTCCCCACTGCTAGAGTGCCACGGGATGTATCCCTCCTAGGTCTGCCTGACTCTAACTTTGACGGAAACTAGCTCCTTTCTTTTCAAATACTTACAAGAAATGCATGTATTCATGCATAGCCAAACTCAGATCTCTCTCGGGATTCAGTGTCATAATGTCACTAAAGCAAGCCCACAGGATTAACATCAAGACTAACAGATGAAAGGGAGCAACACGACTGAAAGACTTCTGTAATTCTGGTGTTTGATGAAGCATCACTGTGACTTTGAAAAAAATGTCGTCTAGAATTAACCCAACCTAAATCCTGAAGTAGGTTTACCTTACAGAAAAAACTCCTGTATTTTAAGTTGACACATTATATAGCTTGACACTACTCCCATCTGCTCCCCCATCCTCCCACCTTCCCCAGAGCCAGATGTTAGAGAAGGTCTCTGCTGGAATGGGACACAGATAGACATTTACCAGGTATCTAAACTAGTTAGGGCACAATAGGTTAGCAGGGGTGTCCAAACTATAGCTTGCGGGCCCCATGCTGGTTATTTGAGGCCTGCTTTGCTTATCTGTGGTGTTGGATATCTAGAAAAGTATGCACAGACCTTTTTTGTTTTGTTTCGTTTTTTTTCTCATCAGCTTTCATTAGTGTTTGTGTATTTAATGTGTGGCCCAAGACAATTCTTATTCCTCTAATTTGCAGCAGAGAAGAAAAAAGGTTGGACACCCTTGATATAAAGCAATGGCTCTGGAATAACACTGCTGATTTCAAGTCTAGTAAGTTGGCCAATTCACTTAACTGTCCTGTGCCTCAATTTCCTGATCTGTAAATTGGACTGATGATAATAGCTCACAGAGCTATTATCAAGATTAACTAAACAGAACCATACCTGGGACATCATTCTCTCAGTATATTTTCACCATAATTACTCTTGCTACTGACAACTTTTGGTCGTCAGTGTTGAGAGCAAGGCTTAGCCTAACAGTTCACTTGCCTTCAGCATGGTGTGGCTTTGCCAGAGTTATCTGGGTTTACTCAGATGGACTGGATCATCTGTTTACTATCCTTGAGTGTACAGCCAATGACAGAATATGAGGAGCCCAGGGGAACAAAGAAAATGAGGTACCAGGTCGGAGGCAAGATGCAAGTTTGCATTTTAAACATTATTGAGCATAACTTTAAAGCTGGGTATTCCTAAAAGCCCTAATTACACATCATGCCGTGCACACAGCATCTCAACCTACGACAGCGCTCACTCCTCTGCCTTCAGGCCATACCCTTCCATGACATGCACCAATCAGAACCCAGTGTAAGAGCCTGGGGGCAGGGCCAGAGAACAGAACAGACTCTCAGACACCTGGGGTCTCACTCCTCTGGTCCTCCTTCCTACCCAGAAAGATCAGATCTCAAAGGCAGGCGAACATGTAATAACTTGGAAATATGAGAATACTAACAAAATCCACAATGAAGACAAAGAAAACACCTGATTTCAGAAATTCCTTCCTTCCTAACCCCAGCACAGCCTCTGGATTGCTTAAACATTGTCAACTATGACTTCATAAAAAGACTGTTTTCCCTTGCAGACATGGCATGCTAAAGTGTCAGGCTGAAATCCAAGCCAAACAGCCAAGTTAACTCACAAAATTTACTTATTTTGTGGAAAAAACAAAACACAAAATTAAGAGAACTGGCCTAAGCACCACAAAAGTATCTTATGGAGTAAATTCTTAAATTTGAATAAATTTAAAACTGTGACTCTGAGTCACACAGTTGCATTCTAATATTTTATATCAGCAGCCATTTATTAATAATTTATTGCCAGCCCCTATGTTGTTAGGTGCTAAAAATGTAAAGATGAATGTTGTTTCCTTTTAGTCTAGTAGGGTGGGGAGACACACAGGTAGATATTTATAAGACAGTAGGAACCACCAGTGACTAGACCTGAATCAGACTAGTGGAGGTGTGGGACACCAGGCCTGTCCTGTCCTGGATGGTCAGAGGGCTCCTACAGCCAGTGGGGCCCCAGGCCTGTCCTGTCCTGGATGGTCAGGGGTCACCTATAGCCAGGAGGCAAGTGCAGCCAGTCACTGAGGAAGGGGTGCAGGAGGACAGGCACTTCAATGCACCTTTAAACAAAAGGGACAGTGATGCAAATGTACAGAGAGAGCAATGTCCAGATGATGCAAGGTCGCCGGGCTCCATCTCCGTTGAGGGCATAAATCCCTGGGTCTGAGGCCAGCCAGCTCTGTGCCTGATTCCCAGCTCCACGAGAAGCCTGCTCTGCAACCTTTGCTAAGCCAACTTGCTTCTTCTAGCCTCAGTTTTCTCAGCTGGAAGGTGAGAATGATGGTGTCCGCTTTAAGGGTCACTATTTCTAGTGTTAGCACTTGATGGAGTTCAGGACATGCTACCCCCCAAAATAAGACATGTTAGCACATGGACTATGTTAATTTGAAAATATCTGAGAAAACCACAGAAGCAGGAGGGTCACTCTCACCTTCCCCTCACCCTTCTTCCCTAAAGAAAGTCATTAAACCAAGGAAGCATTTTTCTAACCTTTCCCTGAAGCAGGTCACATGACCCTCCTGTGACAGGGGCCCTCTCTAGACTAGAAGGAAAGGAACCCCTTATCTCTGCAGATGAAGGACCACAGCGATGAGTCTGAACAAACAGGCCTTCTCCATGTCCCCCAGTTGATCCCCACCAGGGCCTGCCCCTTTGCCCTATCTTATCTCTCTGTGTCTGACCACTTTTCATCAAACTGAACGTAGAATCACTGCAGGTCTTCATTGTTCTGTGAAGGCTCCCAAGTCACATAAAACATTAAATACACGTGTATGCTTTTCTCTAGTGTATGTTTTGTTAGAAGGGCCTCAGCTAAGAACTTCAGACGGGTAGAAGTTTCTCTCCTTCTCTCCATTCTGTAAGCCCAGTGCCCCAGGAATTCCTCTCAGCTCTAGAGCAGCCGTCCACCCCATGTGTAAGGCCAGAAGCCTTGTGCCGGGGATAGAGGAACTGCTAAATAAATGCTAGGGTCCAGTTTCTCCTGGGGAAAGCAGAACTTGGCTGCCCTAGATGAATATTTTCATTTATTAAATGAGCTGAAGGTTCCTTGAAGGTGGAGCAAGGAACCAGAAGCCCAAATGATCCTCTCTAAGACACAGAATGAACCAGTGAGGTGCTTTAGGAAAACCTAAAAAAGGAGGGACAGGGGACATTCAAACTAATAAGGTCTTACATTTCAGGAAAAAAAGATCTTAATTAGCAGGTTAGCTCTCCTCTGATTCCAACCTCTGATGCCATGCTCAGCACCGCCTCCCTTAGTATGAGTTTCAGTTCTATTAAAAACTTCCAGAAGTTTTGTTGGGGTTAGTTGAACATTGACAGATTCTTCAAAGCTTGGCATTCACTCCAAGAGCCAAAACCAGGCCAAGTTTCTATCAGGCGAGGGTTTCCCTTGGGTAGGGTCACGGGGCTCTATCATACCTAGACGCTTTCATCTACTCTTGCCCCAGGCTTCAAACAATAAGGAGACCAAAGAAAACAAAAGTATTCCCAAAGCTGGATCTTAATTCTACTCCCTCCCCTGCCACTGCCATTCCTGGGAGACTGGGAGTGGGAGTGTAAAGTGACCCCCCCCACCGGATTAGAGTCACACCAGAGAGCTCAGAGGATTAAAGGACACGCAGAACAGCTGGACAGAAAAAACAAAACAAAACAAAACCCTGTGTGAGATAAAGGGCCCAGAGTGGTAACACAATGAATGACACACGGCCGAAACAGCCTCAAAGAGAACAACAGCTGAGGCAAATAAGTGGTGTGGAGGCTGAGGGCAAAAATGAATTACAGAAAACCCCACAGGGAGCGCATGACAGGTTCCGGCCCCTCCGGTTGAAAGGGCATCTCTGCTTCAGCAGAGATCAAGAGTCCCTTCTGTCTCAGTACCTGCCCTGACCCCTGCCCACCTCCTCGGGACAGCGGCCTCACCCAGGCTTTGCTCCCCTCTCTGTGCCTGTCCTTGTGAAGGGAGCCTGCTAGAATGAGCTCCCTGGCTTAGAAGGAGACATTATCAGATACCAGCCCTTGCTCCCAGGGCCTCAGGCACATGAGCTGAGTTCTGTGAGCCTCTGATATCTCACCTGTAAAAGGGAAACTATGATTTGAAACTAAAAGTGTGAAAATGCAATCTTGTTTTGAGAGAATAGTCCCATCACAGGTTTGGGCCTGATGAACATTCTCTCGTAGGCCTCAATAAACATTTACTGAACATGACTCCACATAGAGCCCTATGCCTAGCACCTCAGGGGGAATAATACTTAGAAAAACATAATCACTGTCCTCAAAGAGCTTATGGTCTCTGCAGAGCCAAGGACACGGCAGGGGCAGACTAATAATAATGTCTTCTGCAGAAGCCTAAACAAGAATTCTGGTAGGAGGAAGTAATGCCCACCATTTGGGACCAACAAGGCTTCTTTACTGAGGCCCTCTTTCCCCTGACCTCATAATCAGAGGGATCTCGTCCACCGCTGTGGTCACTGACTCTGGGTCCTGCCACAGAAATGCTTTTGCTCTTTTTATCATCATCATTGTCATCGCCTTCATGATCACAACTAATACTCGAGTAATACTTACCCATGCCAGGTACCACTCCAAGTGCTGTAGGTGAATTAACTTGTGTAATCCTCCCAACTGCTATTGTGATGCCCATTTTGGAAATTAAAACTTAGATTTAGCACTTTAAGTAACTGGCCCATGATCACAAAGGGAGAGTGTGATGGCTCAGAATATGACTCCAGAAATTATGTTTTCTCAACCATTAGGCTGTTGGAATAGTGCTACACATATTCTTGTACAGGTTTTTCAGTATACACAAGTACACATTCTGTTGAATATATGCTAGATTTCTAAATTATTTTCTACTTTTCATCTGCTATTTCTCCTTCTAAATGCTATATTCCAAAGGAAAACATTTTAAAATGATTTTTGAAATAACAATTAATCCATCATCTCACAGCACCTCCAGGCAAAGCCAGCATGGGTCCCCACCTGAGTTCTGTTTCCTTGTGAGTTCCTCAGAGCAGTGACTCCCTGGGCTACCTTCAGGCAAGACAAGAACCACTTGCCAGGTCTTCCTGTTCTGGGTCGGCCTAGCGGCACCTGGTATGCATTCAGCAGGCACAGTTCCCTCAAGCTACTGGTCCTCCACCCATCCTGCCATCTGCTGTCAACCTGCAGTCCAAATTCCTGCCAGCCAGCAGGTGCTCCCCCCTTCCCTGACTTCCAACCTCTTTCTTATGAGGCCATGTGGCCTTAGGCAGAGGTGTAAAGGGCTCAGAGCCCCTGGTTAAACGTACAGAGACGCTCTCCATATTAACATTCACCGGGAAAGCCATCACTGATTGTCTCCTGTCAGCACAGGAGGCTGGAATTCTTCCTATTGTTTAAGGGGAAGTTCACTGTTAAAATACCAAAGAAAGAAAAAAGATCTGTTCCCAGCTTTATCACTAACATGGACTGTGCACTGAAAAAGGAGCTTTGAACACAAGCTCTCCCTTTCCTGATGACTCACAGTTATTAGTACAAGGTGGGGGTAGAAACTAACACTTATGAAGCCCCCAATACAGGCCCATGCGCATGTCAAGTTAGGAGTCACTCCCTTGAGCCTGGAGACTGCTGGTTTCACGCCGCCAACCCCCTCCTCGATGGGCCTTTTACACCACTCCCCTCCCACCATTCCTCCTAGCCAGATTATTTTACACTCAGCATCCAGCTCAGGGTTGCATGGTGCCTTTGATATTCTTAGTGAACTTTTATCAATGAGGTAAATCCTGCTTACAAAGCTACATGTTTTAAATCTATACATGACAGTTTAGTGAATTCTCACAAAGTAAACATACCTATCCAGATCAAGAAATAAACCCCTTCATGCTTTTTTCCCAACATCACTCCCCACCGAGGATAAACGCTAGGCAGATGTGTAGACCACAGTATTTCCCAATTTTCAGTTTTTAAACCATTATATTTTCTTTGTGCCAGCCACTGTGGCCCATGTCTGTGAGAGTCAACCATGCTGCTGCATGTAAGACATGGCACACTTAGTGCTGTATAATCTTTCATGGCACGAATATTCCAAACATTTATTTATTTGCTTTACTACTAATGGGAATTTGGGGGTTTGTTTCAAGTTTTTGACCATTACAAATAATGGCATTATGTATACATTCTTGCATCCTTTTATTGGTACACATAGGTCCCCACTTCTGTTGGATACATGCTTGAGGTTGCTGAAGCATATACTGTAGAGGAAATTGCCAAACTCTTTCCCAAAGTGTGGTACCGATTCGTACTTCCACAGCAATTCTTGAGCATTTCAGGTGGTTATATCCCTATCAACAGTTGGTATTATCATTCTTTTAAATTTTAGCCAAGTTAGTGGGTATGGAGTAATACCATAGTGTGGGTTTTAATTTAAAGACTTTCCTTATGACTAATGAACCTGAAAAACTTTTCATCTTTTATTTTTCATGTGTACATCCTCTTTTCTGCAAAGCCATTCAAGTATAGCACAACGGTGCTCTTCTTACTAGTCTGTAGGAACTCTGTAAGCACTATGGATACAAGTCCCTTATAATAACATTGAAGCTATTTTCTCCCACTTTCTGGCTTCCATTTTCACTCTCTTATAGCACCATCCGATAAAAAGAAGTTCCTTATCTTAACATAGTTTACCCATCTGTTTCGCATGGTTGTGCTTATATTGATGTCTATTTAAGAAACACCAGATCATGACGATCTTTGTCTTTTAGAAACTTTGTTTTGCATTTCATATTTAAGTCTATAATCCATTTGCAATCTATTTTTACGTATGTATGCAGCAAGGACCAAAATTCAATTTTTGTCATATTGATGCTATCCAATGAGTACGATTTCACGGAGGAAGCTGTCCTTTCCCCACAGCTCTGCAGAGCCATCTTTGTCATAAAGTAACTGTACATGTTGGTTTCTGGGGACTCCCTTAATTTGTTTTCCTCTGATTTGTCTGTCCTTGCCCCAATACCAGTATTAATTACTTTAGTTCTGATTATCTGTCAGGATGAAATCCCCCCAACTTTGTTTTTCAAGAGTATCTTATTATTGAGCATTTCCATACAAGTTTTAGAGTGATTGCCAATTTCTATCCCCTCCAAAACAAATTTGCTGGAATTATGAATTGGACTCCTTTCAATCTACAGAATGACTTGGGGAGAACTTTCCTGTTGATAATCTTGAGTCTTCCAATCAGTGGACATCACATACTTCTCCATTTCTTTAGTATGACTTCTTTAGTTTCTCTCAATACTGTTTTAGGATCTTTTCACATACATGTCTTTCACATCTTTATTAAGATGTGTCACATCTGAATATTTTGATATTACTATAAATCATGCTACTTAATTTTTTTTCCTAAATGGTTGCTGCTGGTTTATAGAAATAAAATTGAATTTTTATTGAGGTTTTGCAATAGCAACCTTACTCAATTACTCACTAATTTTAATATCTTCTGTATGGATTATTTTGTTATTTTGTATGTATATCAGTGGCAATCTATGATATAGTGTTAGTTTTCTTTTTTCTGATCTTCATATTTCCAATTTGTTTTTCTTGACTTGCGACACTGGCTATGCACTCCATGGAAGAGAAGTGATGAGGGTTGGAACATTTTCAGTGTTTTACTATTAAGTACGATACTTGCATTAGGCTTTTTTCTTTGCAGACATCCTTAATCAGAATAAGAAAATTTCTTTCTACTCCTAGTTTGTCAAGGTTTTTAAAAAATTCATGATTATGTGTTGAATTTTATCACCGGCCCTTTTAAAACTATTATGTGTATTAACATAATCACATAATTTTCTCTTGTATTCTTTTAATATGGAATTACATTAATTGATTTTTCAATTGAGTTCTTCTACCAGTTTTAGAAAATTTTTGGTCATTATATCTTCAAATACAGCTTCCACATATGGTTTATTACCTAAGTTATATAAAGCCCTGCTTGGAACCTGTCTCTTGCTTAAGACCACCTCTGATGACTTGGCAGTACCTGCAGCGCAGGAAAGGAAGCACCAATTTGTCGACACGGGAGTCAAGCACTCCCCGTCTGTCTCCACCTATTTGATCTGTGCAGTCTCATATTCCAGGAATCCTTTATGGATGTCACAGGTGTCAGCCAAATTGAAATGCTGACCATTTCCCAACCACACCTCAGTGCTTTCACCTCTGGCATCCTCTCCATCCAGAATACTCTGCCTTCCTTCCTTCCAGTGGAGAAGGCACCTATTATGCCAGACTCTGTTGAAAGAGCACTCCTTCCCACTTCCCTGCAGGACCATGGCAGCTGGCATCTAGGGTTCTCATTGCCAGTTACGAGACGGTGAGCGAGCGGCTGCAGCGGGTGTGAGCATTACACATGTAGACTCTCCAGCACGTTCTGTCACACTGAGGTCCCTCAGGAAGATCAGCACCTTTGTCTTTTCTTTGCCTTATTGTTTCCACTGAAAGCGACTTAACATTATTTTTTAATTTCTATAGAACTTAGTCCACATTTCCCAGTTTCTTTGCACTGCTATATTTGCCACAGTAATGTCAACCCATTCATTCGTGCATGTGTTCATTCATTCGCTGAACTGAGAGACGAGGCCCAAAGCTAGAGAGATGGATATGACCAGATTCTATCGCCCACAAGAAGCCCACAGTGTAAGTGGGGCAACAGCAGTGCAATCATCTACTCAGTGCTTCAATGTTATCCATGTGTTACGTCTCTAATGACAGAGCCATGCACATGGAGAAAGAATTATTAGGCCACACGCATTAGGCTGCACAGTAACACATGCGTATTACACCCAGTAAAGCAGACAGCATAGGAATTCTTTGGAAGAGCCACACTATTCTGCTGTACTTAATACTTTCACAAGCTCTAATTGTGTGGGTTTTTCTTTACAACTTTCAGCTGTGAGAGTCATTGCTCATGAAGACACGTAAAGTTTTTACTCATATTACCGATACTTGGAGGCGATTCCCCATTCAGGGTTTCACAGTGGTTAAGTCCTATGGTTGATACACTTCTGACTTTCTAGACTACATTCAGCCCAGGAACCTGCAGCAATACAGATTATCAGGACAACACGCTGACTTTAAACAAAATAGCTTTTGCTTTCCCTAGACCTGCGCATTCGTTCAAAGACTTTCCATGTCTTCAGGTTTTAGAACATGGAAAAAAACACCTACAGTTATTTTGTTCATAGTGGCTTGTGTGAAGCTACATAAAGGTAAGAGGGCGAGAGCTACGTCAGACGTCCAGGTACTCTCTCTCCTACCTCACTGGCTGCCCGGGTCTCAGCAAATCTCCTTTGTGTCTTTCCAGGGGATAGCAAGAAAGTACATGGCATAAAGCTTGCTGTCCACATTAGGTGACATCTAGGTAAACCTTTAGTAGGGCCCAGTTTCTACTAAGTATAACAGACCAGGAAAATCTCTTTATTGTACTGGTTTTTTTTTTTTTGAAGTTTTTGGCCGGGGCTAGGTTTGAACCTGCTACTTCCAGCATACGGGGCTGACACCCTACTCCTTTGAGCCATAGGTGCTGCCCTATTGCACTGGTTTTAAAACAAGGATTCAGCTTTGTTCTTTTCAAACAATATATAAATAACTTTTGACTGTAACCAACTTCAGGCTGCCATCTTGCTATCCTCTTAAGGTACCACTGGAGAAGTCCATAGGCTGATGTAGGGGTTACATATGATGTAGTATTTAGGAGCCTTAAATCCAACAGTCAGAATCTGCAGTAGGGGTGGTAATAGGGACCCTGAAATACGCAATCTAACTGGGACCTTGGGTGGTTACATGTAGTCAAGTTTGAAAACCACCACCAAGAGTAAATAAGGATAGAAACTAGGCATCAGATTTTTTAAAAAGCCTATTAAATCATTCTAAGATTAAATAGAAATATTCCTATCTTTGGTTATCCTTACTATGAATTCAATTTCCTATGGATGACTGGAAGTAATCTAAATAATTTATATTCTCATGTTGCTCCTTCATACATTTTCCACTCCTGTCTCTGGTAAGCAGCAATTTCTAACTAAAATAGGAACAGAGGGAAGTTACGTAGGAAAATCTGTCATAATTACCAACAAAATAAAGAGGGAACATTTAGAAGAGTGGGCACGGAAACCCTGTAGGACTCTGGAAGAGCATTCACCAGCTCACACAACAGTGAATACACGCAGCTCCCTGAGTTACAAACATCCAACTGGCATCCAACTCTCACATATGAACTGAGGCTACTACAGTATGTTTCCTAGTTACAAACATCCAACTGGCATCCAACTCCCACTTACGAGCACAGGTTATTATGGGTAACAGGTAAATGTATCTGTTTCCACTTACATATATGTTTGTGACTTGCAAAATGCCTGTACAAGTAAACTTTGTGCATGTTCTGCTTGGATTTGAAAACTGAAGAAGAGATAATGGGGTGAAGAGAAAGGAGCAAAGGTAAAATTCCCCTCCCCTCAGACAGTGGAGACGGTGGTGGTGGCAGTGGGGAGATGGGAATGAGTCCGAGAGGGGAAAACTTGACATGATCCACCGCCCGGCCTAGCAGATGAGAAACAGAGATGTAGAAATACAGATGGCAGAGCAGCCGTGACACACGTGACCCTGTGGGCCGGCCAGGAGCTGCTGCAAAGGCACAGAGCAAGCACTGCGGGGCAGGTCTTCTCTGACCCCCCCACAGCCTGGAAAATAAATATTTGCTGCATTTCCTGCTAAGTGAGGTTTTGCTCTAAGCTGAAAAAGAGGTAGTATCTTTCTTTGGAGTTCTGTTAGTATTAAAAGCCACAGCTGCCCTCTCAAAGGCACATCCTTGGTGTGGAATGGTTTGCATACATTTCACATCAAAAAAATAGGGCTGAGGAAGCTATTTGGATAGATAGGGTTGATTCAAATTAATCCCAGCATCCAACTTCTTTGGCTTGGAAGTGAAGGCCTTTTACATTTGAGCTTCCAGCCTGGAATAGTTGAGGCTTGTTGCATACAGTGTGTTTATTTGGTTTCTACTTTTTGCCTTCACAAAATAAAAAAGACTTAAAATTTAATAACAATAACAATGTTTAGGATAAGGACTAGGGAAAAAAACCTTGCAAAGAATAAACAAAGATAAATACATTCAGAAAAGAAATCAGACAATTGCTACAACAAAATATTGAGCAATAATAATAATATGCAAAGAAAGTAACATTCACATTGTCAAATAAGAGTATGTCTATTATAGAATGCTTTGACTCTGAGGTTCAGTATGGAGTCATCAGTTAACAACTTATTATTTTTTTCCAAAGTCTAAAAAAACAGACAACTAATATTTATAAATAAAAGATAATTTCTGCTAAAATTGAAGCAAAAACAAATGTTATGTGAAACTTGGATGGGGGAATGATGAAATAACTGATGCTTTATAAAAATTTTATGGGAGCAACACTCAAAAGGAGTCCAAAGTTTGCAAATGGACAGCTCATTTTAAGAAGAGAGGAGACAATGTAAATGGTGAATCATTCAGTGGCGGATCATCCACTTTAGTTTGTGAGGAGAAAAATTCATCATGCCTATACCCTAATTGAAGAGGACCAATGATTAACAAAAGAAATAGCAAATACCACAGAAATCTCACCCAGTTCAGCTTACACAATTGTGACCAAAAAATTAAAGTTGAGCATACTTCCATGCTGTGGGTGCCAGAAGAGTTGTGCCTAGATCAGCTCCAGACAAGAAGAGATGATTCAAAAGGAATTTTAAACAAGTGGGATCAAGCTCCTGGAACATTCATTCAAAGAAAAACCATGGCTTCACCAGTACCATCCTGAAGACAAAGCACAATCAAAGCAATGGCTACCAAGAGCCGGGTGTGGTCCAGTCAAAGGAAAAATGTACCAGTCAAGAACAAAGGTCACAGCAACAGTGTTTTTGGATGCTCAAGGCATTTTGCTTCTTAACTTTCTGGTGGGCCAAAGAACAATAACATCTTATTTTGAGAGTGTTTTGAGAAAGGAAGCAAAGCTTCCCCAGGAAAGTTCACCAAAGGTTACTTCTCAACCAAGACAAGGCTCCTGCTCTCATCAAATAAGGGCACTTTTGTGAGTGTTTCCATGGGAAATAATTAGGCATCCACTTTACAGTCATGATTTAACTCCTTCTGACTTCTTTTTGTTTCCTGATTGTAAAAAAAATCTGTAAAGGGCACCCATTTTTCTTCAGTTAATAATGTAAAAGAGATTGCATTGACAGGGTTAAATTTTAAGACCCTTAGTTCTTTAGGGATGGACTACATGGCTGGTAACACTGCCTACAAAAGTGTTTTGACCTTGATGAAGGTTGTATTGAGAATGCTTATGTTATTTTATCTTTTAATTCAATTTTCCTCCCAACTATTTCAAGTCCTCATATACATATATGAATAGACATACGAACACATATATGCATATATATACACACGTACACATACATACAAAATATACAAACATATAAAACAGACACAGCACAGATACAAACATACATACCAGACATACATGTAAGTCCACACAAAAATATAAACACATATATACATAGGTTCATGTGTATATACACAAATGCACACTTTACACACATGTGCACATGTATATGCATACACACGAATGCACACATATCCCATACATGTACACATGTAATACACACATGCATAAGTACTACATCCATGCACACAGAAATAAACACCTATGAAGAACACCCATAGAAGAGCACACACATACACAGCTATATACACACACAGAGCTATGCACACATACGATGCATATATCATCTCCATACACATACACATATGTATGTTTGTATGGGAGTTTACCCACTCTCCCAGGAGGATAGAGTCTCCATAAGACTAGGAACTTGGCTTTGTTTACCACTGTATCTAATGCACCTACAAAGAAGACAAGACCTATCTGTTAAATGAAGAAAAGAATCCTTGAGTTTCTCTTTCCCACTGCTGTTATTCACAATTTAAATTTACTGGGGTCATATTAATCATAGCTAAACAACATACATAGTATGGCCGGGAACTGTTCTAAATGCTTTACAGACATAAGCTGTTAAGTTCATTATTCCCATTTCACAGGTGGGGAAACTGAAGCATGAAGTGACATGTGACTTCCCAAGGGCACAAGGACAGCCAGGGGAAGCAACAATTGAATCAGTTACGTGTTCTTAACTATTGTGCTGTGTTACCTTAAGATTTAAAATGTTCACTGTCTTCAGAAACCCAAATCCTTACATCAGAGTCACACAACAGAGCACAGAAAAAGATTAGAATGACAGGAAGGTGGCAGGAGGGAGGTGCAGTCAAATGATATAACTGGAGATTGTGGTTTTTCCCTCCTCCAGAAATTCTCCTTGTTAGTTTCTCTAGATAGCCACACTGCCTGCAGAGTGTACTCAGGCAGTCCTCAAGATGCTGAGTATGGGGAAATTTGTAAAAAAATTTTCTTTTTGCTTTTTACAATGTCTTACATGAATGCATGGTTAAGAGAAAATTAAAAACTAGTAAACAAACCAGGCCCATGGAGAGGTAACAAGAGAGCAGCCGGCAACATAGACGGGAGGCTGGAGCTGGGCGGCAACAGTGGAAGACGTGCGTTTTCCCACCGGCGGCTGCTGATGTGCCAGGCCCAAAGTCAACATCAGCGCTCCGAGACGGCACATGGACGAGAGGCACCATGCACTGAGTTTCTGTGCCATGAAAAACAGCGGGCCTGATCCTGCTCTTGCGGCCAGTGACGCAAGTGCAATCTTAGACTCTGGGCCTCCAAACAAACACTTCTCCAGTAGTCTTCTACCTTTTGAACTTGGAGCTGGAAGTCCTCCTAACAGGTGGCTGGCAATGTCAGAACCTGAGGCTGAGTTATTCTGTGAGTTTTTTGTTTTTGTTCCCATGTTTGGCAATGCAAAACAACAGTTCATTTTCTCAGCCATATACAAAATAATGAGAAAGTAAGTAGAACCTTCGGGTCCAAAATTCCCTCTGAACACCAGATAAGGTTCTGGAACTGATGAGAGAATCAGAGATTTGCTTAAAGTCAGGGGTTCTGCACAGAGGAACTTATATTGGATCAAGACCCTCTGCTCCATAGCCAGGCATTGTGGTGCAGGCGCCTGTAGTCCCAGCTACTTGGGAAGCTGAGGCAAGAGGATTGTTTGAGCCCAAGAGTTTGGGGTTACTGTGAGCTATGACACCACAGCACTCGTCACTCTACGAGGGGGACAAAGTGGGACTGTCTCAAAAAAAAAAAAAGACCCTCTGCTCCAGTTCCCAGGTGGGACATATTCCCTTGTTTAATGTAAAACCTGCAGCACAGCAGATGTGGAGAGGTGGCAGGGCACACAGAGGGTAAGTCTTGCAGCCAACCTTTCCTGGTCCTGGAAACTTAGGTAAATCCCTTCACCTCTTGAAGTGTCAGTTTTCTCAATCATTAAAGGGAGGTAAAAATCCCTTTCTCGCTTCTGGGAAGGTGGTTTGATGGCACCTCCCTTTGGCAAGTCACTACACAAATGAGACTTAATACCAGCATTAATTAACAAAATTAATCAACAAAATTAACATCAACATTAATATTATTGATCTCTCTACCACAGAGTCAAAAATAGATGTTTATTCCATTCTTACTCTGTTCTAATACAATGGGCCTCATTCCCCACAGATGATGGAATATTCACTTTTCCATTCAGGGCTTCAACTTTCTCATCTGTGAGATGAATCTAGAAACACACCTACCCAGAAGAATGTTAAACACTAATAGAAGCTCTATCTTCAGATACGGATATAAATTTGCATTGGTGTAATTAAAGGCTAAGGAAAGCCAGG
>NW_003852461.1:6378890-6379913 GCF_000181295.1 Otolemur garnettii | reverse complement strand
GGTAAGTGAAATAGAAATAACTGCTTTGAACTCTTCAGAAGGAACATGAATACCAGCTGTTTTTATTACTACCAGCTTTAAGGGAAACTCGTTGAAGCTTACTGTGGACTGTGACAACAAAACAGAGACTTACCCATGTGTGGCTTAGGAAAACCAAGGTCCATTTAATAGCCACCTGTGATATTGGCTGTAGCCATAAATGAGATGTAAGATATAGAGGGAATAACATGCTGAGGATGGTATTCCCTTCCTAATTTGGAGATGGCAAAGCACAGTGGGGGGCAGGGGCTCTGGCCAATGAATTAGGACATGTGAATTATAAATTCAACTCTGACAGTAGGTTGCTGGGGTAACTTTTGATGACTCATCATTTTTAAGACCTCGGTTTTCTTATCTGCAAATTGAAAAACTTGGTATAGAAAATATTCAAGCAACCTTTTGTTCTATGATTACTCATTTTCCAAACAGGAGTGTGTGTATCAAATTCAAAATGTTCTTATTTCATGGCAGCTTCCCAGCTGTATATACTGAAATTTGTGGCACAGACTTAAAAAGGGGCGAGATGGTGGAGCTGGCTGTAGCCCCAGGGCCCTGGATTGTTCCCAGCTTCCTGCCCTGGGGAAAAGCCTGGTCTCCCAGCTAAGGCCCAGCCTTCACAAGTCCAGAGGAGCACATCATTCCACGGATGCCTTGGAGCCTGAGGACAGGAAACCTGAAGTTATCCTACCCCCACGTACCTTCTTGGGCCCCTCCACATGAGTGGCTGCTGGGGTCGCAGGCAGTGGTGGTTCTCATTAAACCAATCCTCAACTTAAAACAATAAACTTGCAATCTCATTAACAAATTCCTCCTCTCCCTTTGTGATCCCCTTCCAGGATGCCCGGAGTTGCCCTTGCTCTATCTGCTCAGGGACTGGCACGGCTTTTCTCCTTCCAGATTCCTCTATCTGTGCTTCTAATCCCCTCCCTCATTTCTCCCAGCCCGTCTGCCTCTGGACCCAGCTCCTCTGTCTGTGATAAGCTC
>NW_003852461.1:6373413-6378705 GCF_000181295.1 Otolemur garnettii | reverse complement strand
ACACTAAGACTGAGAGTCTTCAGGAGGGTGGGCCTTAGAAATCTGCATTTTTAAGGGATACCCTTGCCTAGATTTAGTAATCTCTATTTTTGGTTTTTCAAAATTGTCTCATATTTATCATCTTAATAATGAATGAATCAGTGATTTGCTGGGGACTGACTGTGAGTTCTATGCTGGACCATGGGCACACAGGTGAACGTATTCTAGTGGGGACACTGAAATGGTGGTTCAGACACACAGAGAAGGGACCGACTGATGTTGTTCTAAGAATGGGGTTAAACTTGAAGAAACTTCCACAGTGGAAGTAACTGAGTGTTGAAGGATGAGTAGCAAGAAAAGGAGGCAGAAAGTGTGTGGCATGTGGAAGGCAGGTAGTAGGTCCCACGAGGCTGGGCTCTCACTAAGGAAGGCGGGTGGGGCCCATCCTGAGCTCCCTACTGCTCAGCCTCCACTTCTGCCTTCTTATCTCACAACTACTTTTACAAAACAGATGTTGACAAACTGCTAATACATTAGCAAACCCCTTATTTGGGGGTGCTTTTTGGCTTCTACAGAAATAAACTGAATTGATGCAGGGAAGTAACATTATTGGAGGTGTTTCAGGACTGGGTCGGGTTTCTCAGCTTCCGTGACATGAGGCTGGATAATTCTCTGTTTTAAGGGGTTGCCCTGAGCACGGCAAGATGTTCAGTGTGATCTCTGGCCTCTACCCACCACGTGCCAGCCTTTCCCCAGATGTGATAAAACATTCTCCAGGTACTGCCGATATTCCCCTGGGGGTAAAAATCTCCTCTGGCTGAGAATCACATCACTGTTCTATAGAGAAAAAGAAGATGAACTTTGGAGTCAGGCTCAAGTTCAGATCGTGCTATGACACTAGGTACGTGATTTTGGAAAGCTGGTCTCCCTGCCTTCAGTTCCTTCATGTACAGAAGGGGGACATAACCTCTGCCTCAAAGGACTATCGTGAGGACCTAGAGCTGAGGGGCATGCAATATCTATCGGGCAGAGCACTGGCAAGAGAAAGCGAGAGAGAAATGGTCAGAACAGCGCTGGTGCCAACAATAGGGGTAGTTCTAATACTGTTATTTATGTATTTATTTGAGACAGAGTCTCATTATGTTGCTCTCAGTAAAGTGCCATAATGTCACAGCAACTTCCAACTCTTGGGCTTATGCAATTCTCTTGCCTCAGTCTCCCAAGTAGCTGAGAGTACAGGTGCTTACCACAACGCCTGGCTATTTTTTTTGTTGCAGTTGTCATTGTTGCTTAGCAACAATGGAGCCACGTTTGAACCTGCCTGCCTAGGTATAGGTGGCTGGCACCCTAACCACTGAGCTATAGGCACTGAGCTATTACTATTCTTATCAATGACATTGATTAATATTACTTCATTGTTATAAATAAAGACTAATTGAAATTTACAAGTTACAAGAGCACATAAACACCACTTTACCAAGCAGCAACCACCAGGCAGGAAATTTCACAATTACATTATTGGACGTTACTTCCTCTAGGAATCCTTTGTCACTCTTCAAGTCTCGATTCTGGGTGCGCTTTGTTTTTCCAAAGCCATCCATTCTTGGCGCAGATAATTATAATTGTTCATCTAGTTGTCTGTTTTCTTTACTAGACTACAAATTCCCACAAGTCCCCTTCTCTGTCATATTCACCTAGTAATGGCAAATTCATCAACTAGTAAAGTGGGTCATTTATAAATATTAAAAGACTTTTCTTCTTCCAGATTTGTTACTTGCCGAGGTGAAATTTGAAAGAGTCAAACTCGAGAGTAGAGTGGAGCACATTTTAACAGATACGCCATTCCTCCTAACACTCCGCAATCAGGCGGTGTGGGTTTAAATGCTGCACCTACCACCTAAGTGTGACTTTCAGAAACTCAGGCAGTCTCGTGAGCCTCAACTGTCTCATTTGATGAATGGGACAAAATAACAGTATGCACACAATTGCTTTGAGAATAAAGTTCAAGGCTACAAATAAAGATCTAATCTCAGGTCTGTAACTCATGCACTCTGAGGCTCAGTTGTTCCTCTGCAAAATGAGGGCACACACTCCTGTCCTAACTTCACTACGGAGTTGCTGTAAGAAGTAACTCCTACAGTGAACACTGGTGTGCTCATGAACGTAAAGTCTACAAATGCGAGAGATTATTGCTAATAAGTGCTGTGTATTTCTTGGTCAAACATGCTACATAGTGTATATATACAACTCACAAAAATATACTCCCCTAAAATCAAGTTATCTGAAGTTGCTGCCTGCCTACCCCGTGCTAGAACCCTGATAATGGTGAGACAGGAAATCGGCATGTTTTATTGCTCCACTGGCACAAAGTCTATTTTCTTCTAGGAGGGGATGCCTGTTGCGTTTCAAGACTGGCTAAATAAATTCTTCTGCCATTAAAAAAGAAAAGAAATTCCAAATCCTCATGTTGGCTTGATGCTGCAACTCAGACGAGTGGCTTAAACCAATTCCGCATCTGGCCTAGATGAGCAATTTAAGCCAATTCAACATCTGGCAAAGAATACAGCATCAGTAATCAAAGAGTCATGTTAAACCCAGGCACAAAGTGTGTGCTTGGCCAAGATCTGCTAACAGAATAAAAGCAAGACAGACAGAGATTTCCGGACCTCTAGGAATACATAAACTTTTGCTCCTGGTGAACTGAGCCAGGTATACCTATTGCATGAGAGCTAACTGTATCTCTCAGCAGTAATATTCACCCCTCCTGGAGGGAACGCCATTCATTCCATTCACTAATCACGCATATGTTAAGGATTCTCCATTTGCAAAAAATGGCGCTGATGGGATATGATACAGCAAGGTGCTAAAAAAGCTGACAGGTTAGTAGATGAGATGGTGCTGTGCACACAACAGTGCAAGACGCTGTGGGAACAAGCAGGAAGGTGCTCATGTCAGCTCAGAGAGGCAGGGAAGGACTCCCAGGGGAGATGGCACAGCAAGCAAGTTTGATGGATAGTCAGGAGTTGGTCAGACAGGTAAGAGAGGGGAGGGGCCTGAAACAGGAATCAAGTTGTTATTGCCTTTCGGGACAGTTGGGGCGCTGGAGCCAAGAACAGACCTGGAACAAAGTTAATGTTATTTTTACAAGCTAGAAAAATATCAGCAGCAGGAGCCCTGGCCAGAACCACCCCCGCAAGTGCAAACAAAGCTACTCCTATCTTCAGGCTGTCTGCCGGAGAACTTGCTAACCAGCACCTTAGGAACAAAATGTTCTTTTATCATTGAGTTTTATTCTCACCAAGCTCGTCCTCCTTCTTCCAGAAGTGGAAAAAGCATGAGTGGAGCTGTTCTTGTTTCTCTGACCTTTATCCTCCCTTCCCAGGTTTCCCAGGGGTATCTCTCCAGAGCAGTGCTGACCCCTCCTGTGGTCCAGAATGTGGGGTCCGAGGCAGTCACACCAAGTCAACTCCTCAAGGGACCACAGTTGTTAGGATTTCTTTGTGTGACATCTGGCTAGGATCCAATTCTGACACCAAAGCTGGGTTCTCACATGACACGTGGAAATCTCTTTGCACTGAGCTCCTGAGGCTGTTCCTGATCTTGGCCTATTCAGAGTCTTAAAGGCATGAATCCCTCATTCCATTACAGGGAACCAAAGCAGGAACATCAGGGCAGGGTCCATGAGAGCAGAGGGAGCCTAGAAGCTTCGGGTTCTTCTGCAGCTGCCAATCAACAGGGAGACAGTGCCCTGATGGACTCAGCCTGCCAGTAGTAACTCAGGGACCTTCCATTTATGAAGCTCCTACTTTATGTGAAGAAACCAACAAGAAAGGCCTCCTCTGCACCAGACGCTCTGCTGGCTGCTTTAACTCTGTATGTCATGAGTTCTCATAACCACCCTGGGAGGGGGCACTACTGTCTCTCACTGCGAAGAGGAGACGAGAGTACTGAGAGGCACCACATTTGTGGGCAAACAGGAGTTTAAATCCAGCTCTCCAGACTATGTGGAGTGCCCTCAAAATGGCATCACAGTATGTCTCCAGGAGTTAGCTGTCCCCAACCCATACTGTTAAGCTACAGTCATGCCAGCCCAGGGGAGAACAAAGAGAATTTGCAAAAAGAGTGGGGCTTTGTCTTATTTGTTCACCGCTGAGAGTCCCCAGAGAGTCCCCAGTGCCTAGACCAGCAGTTCTCAACCTGGGAGTTGTAACCCACAGGAACTGTATTAAATGGCCACGGCATTAGGAAGGTTGAGAACCTGTGGCCTAGACCAATAACTGACAGGGGACATGCACTCAATATATGGCTCTAGAGAAGGTGTGGTTGGACCACTGGATGACCAGAGGATGACCTTTCCAAGACTTGCAGACCTCTGTTCTCTGCTACATCCTGACACAAGCATAGGTGGGTTGGAAACTGGGCAGGAACATTTGCTCCTGGGCTGCTTCTTGTTCCCATCATCCTAATCCTGAATTGGCTGTGAGGTGACGGGGAGAAGGGGAGGCATAAGAGGGCAGAGTAAGGATAAAACTTGGTCAACACTTATCAAGTCGGTCTTTACTGTCCCCCAGTCACTGAGAACCCTTTCCTGGGACCGCCTAATGTGATGAGAGCACATAATTGATCACATGAATCATGAATCATAATTTAAAACAAAATACTGATAGAATGAAAGGCTAGAACAAAATATATGGGCTACAGTGGAAGGGAGAGATACTGAGGATCAAAACACACCAGTTTTCTAAAAACAATGCAGAGAATGTCTCAACATGTCTGAGTGTCCCAGCGAAGTCATGCAGAGGAGACAGCCTGGAAAGGGGTTCTTCAGGTTAGAGGAGAAGCCAGCCCCTTCTGTGCCCTTCCTGGCCACCACTGAGACCTAATCTCAGGCCTTAGGGAATCCAGGGTTCTCATTCTTTCCACTTATAAAAACTTTTGGAAAATATAGGGCAACACAATAACTTAGGAGTATTTGCATCTTAAAGGGAATAAAAGGTCTAAGCCAAAGCTTCTAAGAGTAAAATTTTTGTCAATGAGCATCTTACTTTAGAAAAAAGATGGGGGTCATTTAGCCATCTCCCTCCTACGGAGCACAACAAGTATTGGATAGATGTGAGAAGGTGTGTTCTGGCACATCCCTTAGGGGAGCTCTAGGAAACTGACAAGGAAACCACTGGTCCTCAAGGGGCAAGCCCTCTTTCATTCAGTGCGTGGTCCCAGCCAAGAACTTGTCACCTGGATGGCAGTGGACTAAAACTGTCATCCCAGGGACAATTGATGAAGCATGATGGAGAAAGTTTCCCTGGCCTCACA
>NW_003852461.1:6369956-6373365 GCF_000181295.1 Otolemur garnettii | reverse complement strand
TTGCTAGGAAATAAGGATACTCCCATCTGTCTAGACCTCAAGCGCTCTCTCTGTAAGTCTAATTAAAATCCCAAATCATGACATTCTAATCAAAACCACACATTGCTTGCAATGAAGGTATTTGGAGAAAAACATCTTTGCCTGTAATCAGAACTACATTACAGACCATTCAACCAACCCACAGGTCATCAGTTGTTTACTAATTCTCAGGTACCATGTTACATCCTGAGGACAGAAAGATGAGCAGGACTGACGCTCTTGGCATAGGCCATCCCGTGTCTACAAGTCCTTGTACTATGCCGAAGAACAAGACACTGCTTAGTATTCTGCAGAATAAGGAAACAGATTGCCCTTTATTCTACAGGGTAAGGCCAGTTCACTTTAACCTTGCCTCAACGTGACTTTATTCATTATTAAATGAATCAATTCATCAAGCACCTATAAGAACCAGACACAGGGCTTGGCATAAGAGATACGAGAAAAATAATAGGTGCGTATAACATTCCTCCCTTCAGGGGATTCACAGTCTAGTGGAAAAGACAGGCAGAAATTATAGCACAATGTGATAATTTCTTGAAATAGATTGCTGAAAGAAGAACAATTTGGAGAGCTTTTAGATTATGTCTAAGTGTCCTATAGAGGGCAATGCAGAGAAGAAAAGCATGCGATATGAATCTTTAGGTTAGAGAAGCAAGCGGCTGGGGAAGCGGAGGACCAGTCACTCTGGGCAGAGCACACCTGACAGGAGTAACTGCGTGGACACGGTGCTGGAGGCGTGAGCGAGTGAGCATCTCCTGGCTGCGGGATGAAGTATGAACTGGAATATCCTTAAGGCTTTTGATCATGATCCACAGTAAGAAACTACCTGTCATCAAGGTGTGTAGACACACGAACATCCACGGAAAACGGGAGCACAGCCGGGCAAAGCAGGGCCGACCCTTGGGATGTGCAGTATGCGCTCGGTCTTCCTGCCTGTTCTATTCTATTCCACAATTCAGCAGTCATGTCCTGCTGAATTGATGTCATGAATTATTATGAACCACAGTGTTAAACAAAACATTGTTAGAATGAAAAGCTAGGAAAAAATATATGGTTAGAGTTGAAATGAGAGCTACTGAGAATCAACTACCAAAAAAAGGGAGAAAAACTGCAGTGAGGATGAAGAAGATACATACCCAACCTTACTGGAATTCTTTGTTTCACTGTGCAATTTTTCCATGAAAATTCGGGGAAGAGGCTTTGTTTTTCTTTTGTTTTGTTTTAAATTCACTGTCTCCTGGTACCAGGCCTGACCGTTGTAATGTTCAACTGGTATATGATGAACAAATGCATACATGAGTGACAGGCTTGAGGGTTATGCAGGGGATGAAATAAAGACTATAACCAAATGAATATAGGACACAGCCAAATACATGATGGCAATAAATCTATTAGACTTACAAGAGTTTTGGAGAACCACTAGAAGAAAATAGCATAGGTAAGTACACCAGTTAGAAATTCATGTACCTTTTCCAAATTTTCAGTACAGAAAAGAACCATCCAGACATTCATTCAAATATATTTTGCCATTATCTATGAAGAAATTAATAAAACTATAAGTTCTATATTTCATGAAAAGTTCAATTAATTCTGTCCAAATGCCTAACTGTAAAAGGCTTTTCATTATTGTATCTTGAAGCTCTAGTCCTTGACTTTTGCTTTGAAGACAGGAAAGGCCTGTGTCAGGTTCTGGGGACTACAGCATTTGAGCACCACAGACAGGGACTGAGGAGTTACCTAGTCCTCCCGCATGGGCATCAATGAGTGAAGCTGCCACTGCAGTCCCCACGGGAAGGCCGAGGTCTCTGGCTGCCTCTGGTGTGAGCCCATTTCCGAGAGCAGCTCCAGGAGGCAGCACTTGGTTTCCTGGGTAGAGAGGAGAAAACACAAAGACCCATTACTTTGAAATTCACAACAGCAAAGGGGGTTTTCTTAAGAGAACCTCTTTGCTCCCTCCCTCCTTCCTCTGCATTTCCCCAACTTTGCCAAGATAAAAAACCATGTAACCATGAGGAGTGCCTTTGTTCATCTGGTGAGTTAGGGGCACAGGCTGGGTACCTGTAGTCATTCTGTGGGATGCTTTACTAAGCCAGGAGCGCTAAGGCATCATTCAAACCAAAGAGTCTATTTAGTGGGAAAGTCTAGGAAGAACACAAACACAGTAACCTCTTGAAAACCAGCTTAAGATGCCTGAACTAAGGCAGTCCCCAGGTCACAAACCTGACCTGGCTCTGCAGGTCTGCCCCTAAGTTGAATTTGTATTTAAGTTGGAATAGGTACATTTACCTATTACCTGTAATAGCCTCCACTGGTAAGTGTGAGTCTTCAGTTAGTCAGATATTTGTAACTTGAGGACTTAATGTAATAGCCTCCATTTATAAGTGTGACTTGTACATAAGTCAGATGTTTGTAACTCAGGGACAGCCTGTGTTCCAAATGGGTTCCTAGCACAGCAGATCTACTAGCACACATCACGCATACGTGCACACACACACGTCCACACATCCATACACACTCCCTAGCAGACAGTATTCCTCAGGAGGTTGAAAAAACTTAACTCTGGTTGTTGCCTCCTATTGGAAGATAAGGGGGTGAAGTATTTTTTTGTACCAGCAAAGAATGTGTTAATAGTTTTTCTCAGTTGGAAAACACAGTGCAGTCTAAACCTTGCAAACTTTACAAGGTTGCTACTTGCACAACCATAGGACACAATTTAAATGATGTTCTCTGGAGCTAAGCAACCCAGGGACCCTGACATTTCAAGTGACCTTGAATTTTTGCTATCAGTCAGGCCTTCAGTTAAGAGTTAATTGATTGACTTGCTTTGTGTGGGAGTTGTGGGGCTGTAGAAGACAGTCCTAGCCCTAAACTAGTTAGGAAAGTGAGATAAGGCCACAGAGAACCATGTAAGTGAGACAAGAATGAAGTGATCCATCTGCTGCCAGGTGTTTCACTGAGCCGGAACCCTCCTCTCCTGTCCCCTGAGGAATTCCATAACATAACAAGTACTCTGCACTGCAGGAAGGGGATGGGGTAGACCCATGTACATGCTAAGATCTCTCTGGGCCCCGAGATTCTAGGGCTCAGAATGCACCGTCAGCAATGTGCTCAGTGCTGAGACATTACTTGCCAAGTGCTGGAGGAGATGCTGCAGGCCCTCTGGAGGCAGAGGTGAGAGTGGAGGTCGAGGGGAGGATCTGACGGTGAACAGCTCAACCAGCCTCCTCTAAATGGAAACAAAGCACCTCCACAATACCCACCACTTTTTATTCATCTTAAGTAATGAGTTTCTATCTATAATTAAATATGAAAAAAATGGTTAATAAGAGGAAGAAGAGAAGACTGAAACCACTGTGGTGGCTTCCAGAGT
>NW_003852461.1:6368129-6369443 GCF_000181295.1 Otolemur garnettii | reverse complement strand
TAGAGCTAAGATTGATAAACAGCAGGGAGGAGAGCAGGAACACCTCTAGTCTGTTTAGAATGCCAGGGTAGCCGAGACCTGGAAGCGAGCAGTGGCCTTGGCTCTGCAGGTCTGCCCCTAAGTTGAATTTGTGCTTAAGTTGGAACAGGTACATTTCTGGCTCTGGACAACAGTTTAATTATGTCACTATGCCAAGTATCCAGCACACAAAAGACATGATTCCTGTGTGCCAGAGACAGTGCTAAGGACATATCATGCTTTCTGTCCCTTCCTTTTCATGGTCATTCTCTGCAAGAGTACAACAGGAACTGGACTGTTCCCATTTTACAGAGTGATGGGAAGGCTGAGATTTAAAGAGGAAAAGGAAATGCCCCCACAGTTACTCAGCGTAGGAGCCGGAGGCGAGCCATGGATTCTACCCTGTGCTCCTATTCACTGCATTACCTTTTGAGGCAGATAGATAGTGTTTAAAAATGTGTTCTGAATGCAGGAGAGGATTAAGAGAAGTATTTAATAGAACAAGTATCACGTATGCGTAAAAAGTAGGGCCATTTACAATTATGCCCACTGAACTGAGACTTATTTTTTTAAAGGCTAATTTTCATTAAATGGTCAAAATGGAAACTCGGTTCCTTTATTCCCAATGTACACAAACATAAAAGGTGTAACCTTCATAAAACAAAATGGTTCCAGACAGGAAGATTAGCAGGGTGGGGCACTCCTGGAAGTCCTCTCTGCAGTAATTTAAAAAGAACCCATAGCTTATATAGGAGCTTCATTTGATTCTGTGTCCTCTGGGTTCCGAGAGTGACCTGGGCCTCTGGCAGGAGATCTAGGGTCTAATCATACCGTGTAGCACCATAAGTAGCTTTCTCAGCAGAGGTAGCATCTTCAGCAAGGACAAGAAGAAAGGGAAAAGGGGTGCCCTAAGGAAACTCTCAGGAATGGGGTGGGGCTGAGGGGACAGAAGAGGCTGGAGGGCAGTGCACCCAGGTGGTTGAACTTAACCATGAAGACCACTGTGAACCACTGAGGAAGGAAAAAGGTGGTCAGTTAGATCTGTGTTCTTTTCTGACGTGCTCTCGGACAGCGTTCTGGAAGATAGACTGGAGACGGGGGAAATGCTGTGAAGCTATTTGGGTCATTAAAGAGAGAAAAGGTGAGGGCCTTCATTAAGGTGTTGGTATTAATAACCGAGACCGAGGAATAGGCAGACATGGAAATTCCGTGGAGCACAAAATAACAGGTCATAATAATGTTGCTCTGACAAGAGGAAGATGGAGACAAGAGATGCCACGGCCCAGATCCCCTCAT
>NW_003852461.1:6365217-6367580 GCF_000181295.1 Otolemur garnettii | reverse complement strand
CTCAGTCTGGAGAGCGCTCTCCGGGCTGGACAAGGTGTCCGCTGCGGACAGCAACCTGGTTCTACGTCACCTCCCCGCTCCTCCTCCCACATGTGAAACAAACACCTTGACCCCCAAATCTGTCTCGGCCCTGCTTCCGGCGAACCCGACCCAGGGCCGTGACCCTGCCTTCTCCTCGGTCCAGGGGGGAGGAGTGAAAATAAACACCCGTCTTTCAGCCGGAACCACAGTCTTCAAGAATCCTCTGTCTGGACCCCAACCAGGAAGGGGTTTTGTTTACCTAGAGACCAAAAGGCGACGCCCGGCATCGGAGAGGATGGGAGAAAGGGGGGACGGTGACAGTGCCAGGGGACTCACCCTTCATCGCGCCTCACCTTCATCCTCCAGACGACGGCACTGAGCATCAGCGCCTCTCCCTAACTCTGCCTGCCAGAATCCCTGTTTGCAATTTTCTTTCACTAAAAAATTAAATTATTCACAGCATGTGCTTGTAGTCAGTCAAAACCTCACTGCCTGAACATCTGAGGTCTCTGCCCACATCGCTTCACACCCCACCCCTCACGCACGCACCCCTCACGCACGCACCCCTCACGCCCCACCCCTCATGCACACAACCCTCACGCCCCACTCCTCACGCACACACCCCCTCACGCACGCACCCCTCACACACACAACCCTCACGCCCCACCCCTCACGCACACAACCCTCACGCCCCACTCCTCACGCACACACCCCCTCACGCATGCACCCCCTCACGCCCCCACCCACTGCTGTAAGCTTCCATTCACGCGTTCTAACAGACATCTCACTAACGACAGTGTAAGTCATGTCCCACACGGATTTCCATCTACCACGCGCAAGGTCAAGATGCTGGTGTACATGTGAAAGAGGCTCCTCCGACCTCAAAAGCCTCCCACTGCCGCCTGGGACAGAGATGGTGCAGAACCCTCCAAGCCCCTTAGGACCCTGTGGAGGACGCTAGAAAGGGGCAATGTGCTTGGTGTTCCCAGGGAAGTGAGGATAGCCCGGACCGAGAGTGAATGACATGGTCAAGGTGAAGATGACTGAGTCGGTGGGGGACTGCTGGGGTCCTTGGCGGCACGCTTTGGGGAAATGGATGATGGAGGGTCAAAAGCAGGGTCCCTGAGGAGCAGGGTGTGTTTGGAGCCTTCATTACATTAGCAAAAAGGGGACCTGGCGGATGGGCTGGACAAGAGAGAGGCAGCCAAGGACCCCAGGCATGGCCAGGCAAGGAGGCCCTGCCCATGGCAGCGTGGCTGTCACTGTTCCCATTGGTTTATAAGACAAACCTGCAGTGTGAGGAAAGGACAGGATGGAAAACCGTTTTTATCTTTAAAAAAAAAAAAATCAACCCAACTGAAAAATGCAGGCTGCAAAACATGTAACAAATACTTTCGTCTTTTTTTTTTTTTTTTAAGAACAAAGAAGGCAGATGGATGATTTGTGACAACACACTCATAGGGGCTTAAAAAATACAGAAATTAGATTTTCTGCAGGTGGAGAAATTATGGGGTTTTTTCCTTTTCATTTTTTCTTTCTTTTCACCTATAATTTCTAATTGTTCTACTTTAAACATACATTTCCTGTGCAATATTTTAAAAAGTGTTTTCCTCCTTAAATCTGGTCAATGCAAGTAAGTTAGGGTTCACCTATTCAATAGCAGAACCCCACATAGTCATTAAAATGAATGAGGCTGAATTAAGGTATGGATGCGGAATGAAGTCAGGATAAATTAAGGGAAAATGTACAGAATAGTCTTCAGAGGATGATCCCGTGTGTGTGTGTTTTAAAAGGAAGCACATAAACTTCTACAGAAATCCTACAAAACACAGGATTTCATCACAGCAGAGACTGGACCTAGCACAGGACACCCATCTCTGCTGCTTTTGCTTCTTCTAGGGCTTTTTCTGTATTTCTTTCATGATTAAAACAAACTAGCTTACGTTGAAAAACGAACAAACTGAAATTAAAGAAAACACTGTACACCTTTTCCAGATCCCTGTCTTCAGTCTGAAGGCAAGAAAGAGAACCAAAACCAGTTCTCCCATTTCTGTGTGGGGGAGACCTGGTGGGCCTGTGCCCCTGTTCCACATCCTCCCCTCCATTGCCCTGAACACTCTCGGGCTCACATCCACTGAACTCCCATGTGGATGGGCAGGTTCAGTCTGCACGGGCCACATCTACCCTCTGCAATTATCTGGCGGTTGCTGCAGCCCCTCTTCGCAGGCGGGGGCTCCCATCATACCAAACCTTCCTCTACCCGTTTTTCAATTATCTATGACTAATGAGCACTCTGGGAATAGTTTCAGACACACACACAATCCTCTTTCCTGATGTCAGCA
>NW_003852461.1:6359585-6365047 GCF_000181295.1 Otolemur garnettii | reverse complement strand
GGGGGGGGGAGGCAGGGAGTTGAATTAACTGGAAGGTTCAGTGTTTCTTTGTGTTCCTACAAATGGTGAGATGAAACTGAGGAGGAGTGCTGGCCCTGAGCCCATAGAAACGTTAGAGCCGTCTGGGCACGGTGGCATGCAACCTTGGTTCCTCCCTTCTTGGCACTGGGGCTCCTCCCAGCTCAGTTTTGCCAAGGTCAACAGGCCCAGAGACCAGCCTGGACAGTACTAAGGGACACTCTGCCTTGCTAGCACAAGAGGGTCCTAGAGTCCTTTCAGTGTGAACCTACATTCGATCTGGTTTAGGGATAGGGGAACAAAAACAGGAACACACAGCTCTCAAAAAAGTAGGCTGAGGTCATTCTGAAAGCATCTGGTGGCTGATGTGAGTTTGGTGCTTCACACAAGCATGCCGTGTGTCTGGTGGTTTCAGGGACTGTTAAAACCTTGTCCAGTTCTTGTGGAGCTCCAACAGATGTGGCTAGTGACACTTCATTTTAAAAGGACTAATTGAATTGGAGGCTTGAACCACACCAAGCGCCTGAATTCCTCTACAGAGATCAAGGACCACGCTGGCAGGCCGGTGCAGAGAGTGTTCTAGATCTGGGCCACAACTGACGTAAGACTCAATGAAAATCATCCAAGTAACACTGGCTCCAGAACTGGAGTTACACACGTTTATTCAATTAGAGAAATTAGTGAGCAGCTCAAACTTGCTACGTTCTGTTACTTGTTGAAAGATATCTTCTGAAATAGTAATTTGTCCATTTCCTTTCATTTGCCTCCTAAAAAATAATCTCATTTTAACTGGGCTTTAATGATTAAATGTAAACCTGTATGGTACTCTCATCACTCATTACACTTTAAAGAAATATTTACTGGGTACCCAGAATGTGCCAGACACTGTCTTCATACTGCAAGTGGGTTAAAGAACAAGAGGGACGGGGTCCCTAACCTCGAGAAGCTAGCTTACTAGTAGACACTTCCCATGCAACACCTCTTCTGAACTATATCTTATAGTCATATCTTACAAGTGCCTATGTGATTTGGAATGTGTTTTATATATTCTTATATCCTGGACTTATATTCTGACCTACAGTAGGTGTTTAATAAATGCACCATATACTTTTAATCCAACTTTGAGTGATACTTTAGTTGTATTTTAATTTTCCCCACGTTTGTCTTTGTCCCTCTTTCCCACTACACAAAGAACAGGTCAAAGACCATTTTATGTATTTCCACATTTCTCACCTCCAGCACCCAGCAGTGTCTAGAACATAGTAAGTTCTGAGTAATGTTCCTTTAACTGAACTTACAAATTTTTTTATAAAGCAACATCACAAAACAAACATCAATATAGACAAAAATACTAAACACATACAGGATGCTGAATGTAGTTCAAAAGAGTAAAGAGAAAAGATTATATTAACTCTTTTTTCTTTTTTTTAACAGTCTCACTGTGTTGCCCTCGGTAGAGTGCCGTGTGCTAACGGGCAACCCTAAAAGCCTCTGGCTCAAGTGATCCACCTGCCTCAGCCTCCCAAGCAGCAGAGCTACAGGCACCCACCACAACATCCAGCTATTTTTTCTATTTTTAGTAGAGACGAGGTCTCACTCTTGCTCATGCTGGTCTCGAACTTGTAAGCTCAAGAAATCTACCTGCCTTGGCCTTCCAGAGTGCTAGATTTATCAGCGTGAGCCACTGTGCCTGGCTAAGTTTAACTCTTGATCTCCAATGCTACTGGGATAAAGAAAATATTCCTCACACAATTGCATCAGCGACACATTCTCATCTCTTTAACTTCAGACAACATAACAGAGCAAGGCCAATGCACATGCCTTGGTTGACCAGCAGGCCCAAGCCTCTTACTATGCACAACAGATCTGTGGTAGCAAGATGTTGTGGACACCACCTTCTGGTGGAAAAGAGGTGTTCAAATTACCCTGGTCTTGTCTATCGTTCAAGAAGTCCAACAAGCAACCAGTAACTACAGCTGCTCAGTGAGCAGAGGAGTGGCATATGTGACCTGTATTTTAGCAAATTAAATACCATGATAGTGCCCATTTACTGAAATCTATAAGCTGTTAGTCACGGTTCTTGGAACTTTTCAGCTATTATCACCTTCGATGCTAGCCACAAAACTATGGTATTAGAATTAGATTCTATGTTATTATAATTAGACTCTCTGAATTACGAGTTGATGGTATCAGAATCTATTAATTTACATTTGCAGAAACAAAATCACACAAGCATTACATAATCTGTTCAAAGTGACCTCTGTAATGAAGGCATGGTCAAGATTTCAACCCAGGATTCTCTAAGGTCTGAGATCTTCCTCCCATACAACAGAGACTAGAGGGGGCAGGTGTGGACTGTCATAGACAAAAACGGTGGCTTCATTCACGGGGTGCTCTCCTGGTAGGCTGTGTCTAGGAATGAAACCACCTGGCCCCAACATGCTGAATCTTTTAGCTTCTTCCCCCCATCTCCTCTCATTTCCTCTTCTCTGTTTCATAAATAGAGGCAGTGGACTTTGGAATGGCCCTTCGAGACCATTAACTTCAGTGTACACACTTGGTAGTAGAGAGAACTGAACTCAGAGAGGTAGGTGGCTTTCCTGGAGTCCACCAGCTCTGGAAGCGAATCTAGATTGAAGCCTGGGCTCCACACTCCCTGCCGTGGGAGTGCTATCCTGTGCCCTCCCCAAGTGGAGCAGGACGCTCGGCTAAGCCAGGGCCATAAGTCACATGGAGAACAGGAGAGCTGGCAAAAATCCAACAGATTCCAGCAGTGTGGGCAGCCGATTCTGAACTATTCAGAGCATAAAGTTTAGTCTTTTTAGCTTGAAATCATCCACTTTGGCACCACTGTGACCTAATTCTCCAGATAACTGCCACTGCCCTATTTTGATCTCACCTAGCCTAAGGCCACCTCCGAAAAGCCTTCCCTGGGTAGATCATAATTAATCACTCTTTCCTCTACAATCCCACAGCGTGTTTTCTGAAATTACATCATTCTGTTCTACATAATGGCTTTTTTCTTCACTGTGTCTGGTTCTTCTAATTTATTAGATGATAATCACCTTGGAAGAGGAACACTTTTGTAGATGATGTATCCACTGGGGCAGGTGGTTCAGTACAGCACTTGGGAGCTCTGAGGAAAGGGTAGACCAGGCTCTGAGGAGGTGGTCTTGTGACTCCAGGGCTTGTGACCTTGGGCAAGGAATTTAATTTCCCTGCAACAGTTTCCCCACCTGTAAATAGGCTACAATGATGCTATTTATCTCCCAGGATGGTTATGGGAATTAAGCGAGATAATGCAAATAAAGCATTTTAACATACTGTCTGCCTATGACAAATGCAGGATAAAAGTGAGATACTATTATGGTTGTTATGGTTATACCACTATGGTTGTTATGACTCCCTCTCCTGGTGTACTGGACATTGTTGGACACACAAGGGTTACTCAATTCATTCCTGCTAAGGTTACAAAGCTCAAGCAGAGATACTTCCCCCTAGAACCTGTGGAGATATGTGCTTTTGGGGTCAGGAGAGCAAACCACAGAAACTATGAAAGCTGTTAAAATATTCACAGTGACAGAACTCAGTTATCTTGCACAAAGTTTCTCCCTATGGTCAGGTCTCCACGGCATGTCTTCAGATCAAAACATTTTAAAAGCGCAGAAGGTCTTCTCTGTGGAGTTATTTTAAGGACCAAATGCTTGTTTCAAATGGAAAAATTATTTTGTCAGCAAAACACCTTGACCATTAGACTATGGACCGATGCTTTGAAGACTCATGTCAATGGTTCTGCCATGGAGAGCGCCTCCACTTCAGCGAAGGCCAATTTGGGAAATACATGAAAATATTTTAGCTGCCATTGTACTGAAAGTATTACAGGGTTTACGTATTTTTGCTTTGACGTTTCACAATCACATAAAGAAAACTGAGACTGATATTGGTTTCTCCATTTTTTAATTTAGTCCCACGAATTCATTAAAAGTAAACCCTAGAACTCAGGATCGTCTGAAAGACATTTCATCCCTAAAAGGATAGAAGGAGATTCTCTCAAAATACGGGGCATTCTTTTAAAAGAAATATGCTTCCTTTTTTGATCTTATTTATTCATTTCCCCCCCACACACCACTGAACACTTTGTCAGCAGCCAGTGTTGGTCTCAAGTCCAGACTACTGTTTGCAAAACGTGGTTTATGAAAGGATAACAGTCTCCTAACAATGGTGAAGCTACAGGATGTCAAACAGCACTTTCACTTTAAAAAGTTACTCAACAGGCCTGGTGTAACCAGGCAACACCAAACATCTGGTGATTTCAAGACATCTGGCGCTATTCTATCATGTAGACCAAACATGATTCAAGTAATTGACCAAATTTTTTCACTTCCCAACCAGATGCCTGACTTTCATAAACACGAAGTCCATCTTGTACATTCATGTGCAAATAAGCTAGATATAAACTCACCCCCCCCGCCCCGAGGGCAAGTTTAATTGCTTATTCATAATGAATGCTAAATTACATGTTATTTCTTCTTTTTTTCCAACTATTATACCTTTGAAAAAGGTTCTTCTCCTACTGTTTTAAAGAGCAAACATTTCACCTTAGAAATGTTATGTTTTAGCCTAAACATCTCTTCCTCAGTTGTATGACGGTGAAAACTGTCGTGTGTGCTATAGTGAAATCCAGTCTTAGGAGCCAGTGGAAGCTGAGCTCTAATTCCATGCTTCTTCCTTTTCTCAAACTTTCCTAACTTTGGAAAAAAAATCACTTAAACTTCCCGTATTCAATTTCTTTACAGATAGACCTCATTAGAGGGATACTGTGAAGATCCGAGATCATTCATTCTTATAATGTGAGCTGGGCACTTACCCTGTGCCTGGCACAGCGTGGCTGTGAAGAAACCACAGTGCCTGCCTACCCTCCAGAGGCCCTGCCAAGACCACGGTGGTGGTGGGTAGGGGGGACACTCAGGAGAGGGTGACAAAAAACTCACGCTTAACATGTCAGAATGAGAAACATACCATCCGACAAAGCTGACGCCTTTATTCAGGGTGTTTCATAAAATTATGAGCAGCTTCAACCAGAGCTGACTCTTTAAAGGGAGGGCCAAGTTTAGGAAAGGAAGGATGTGTTTGAAACCTTTCCTCGTCTTTAATCCTGCTTCCAAGCATTCCCTGAAACTTGCTCTAATAGTGTTTGTTTAAAGAATTCATGTGGTTATCAATGACCCTCCACCTTCTATGTGGTCATCCTGACAACCAGCCACTTGCTAGACAGAACGTGGAAAGCTCACTACAAGGTTGTGTCTTTAGTCAGGTTGAGGAGGCAAAATTCAACAGAGGCAGTATTCAAAAAACTAGGGTTTCTGTGTTTGAAACCCTCACAGGGAAACACACACACACACGTATACACACACTGGAGGAGGAGGGACTGCACAGAGAGCTCA
>NW_003852461.1:6347556-6354075 GCF_000181295.1 Otolemur garnettii | reverse complement strand
AGTAAGAGAGAGGAGAGCAGATACGCTGACTGTCCTGGAGTAAGAGAGAGGAGAGCAGAAACGCTGACTGTCCCCCATGTAAGAGAGAGGAGAGCAGAAACGCTGACTGTCCCCCAAGTAAGAGAGAGCAGAGCAGAAAGGACACCAACTAATACGAGACCTCTCGGGGGCGCTGGGGACGCTGGCTCAGGCTGAGCGTGAGAGAAAAGTCAGGGTTGGGGTGAGGAGAGAATCTTAACCAGAGTTTAGAAAATAAGCATTTTGTTCCAACTGATCAGTGGGCACAACCAGTTCTGCTAATCACTTATAATGCAGAGGAATGAGATTCTGGAGGGTCGATGCCTGGTCGTGAGACAGACCACCAGGGATGGCTCCAGGAGCCTCATCTGTGTTGCGCAGGGAGGACAGTTCTGTCCAGTGGGCCATTCCCTAGAACATAACGGTGAGGGTAGCTCTTAATCTTTGCTGTTTTCTGGGCACACGGGGCTCAGGTGAAACTCAGCATCCTCATTTCCAATGACTCCCATTCCAGAATGAGCATCTTTGAGCACCCATCCTTGCTCACACGGTGCCAGCTGACATGAGGAGTTTAAGAGTGGCACCTCCAGCACCCGTCACTTGACAGTGGAGGTGACAAACAGTGGTCCAATACCTTCCACCCCAGGGGCTCACATCTTCAAGGTACGAGAACACAAAGGTGTATAAGCACTTTTCTCTAGCCAGAAAGATCAAACCTGAAACAGCATGCACCTGTGTGCTTAGACGGATACTTCCCGGCTCCTTGAAGTCTTGCTCAGGCAGTGAGACTGGGCAGGAAGAGCCCAAGCGTGGACTTCAGGCATCCCAGGGTTCAAGTCTGCTCCAACACTTCTAGCTGTTAGACCTTGGGTTATCTTTTTAACCTCTCTATTTCTCCTTGTATAAGGTGGGAAGAATAGCGCATAAAAGGAATATTGTGAAAATGAACGAGATGATGAATATCAAACAGGTCTAGCAGACTGCAAGGCACTTAATCAATTTCCAAAAATATTTTTTCATTCCACATAAAGGAAGTTATGCCAAAGCCACAAAATAGCATGAAGGAAGAGACCGGGTCGTGACGAGAACCAGCTTAGTGTCAACAGTCCATGCATGGCACCCAGTTTCTCAGCTCTCCCTCCGCTAACACATCCGGTAGGGAAGGGAAGTCAACCCCAGGTTATAGATACAGAAACCAAAATATGGTGTCCCACTTCGCATAAATGTCAGGACTTGAGTTTGGATGGAGTGTGTCTGGCTATGAAGCCCACATCCTTTCCATTAGCACTTCAGTGAAAGCACTGATACCCAGGTCCAGCTCCCGGTGCTACCCTGTCCTAGGAAAACCACCATCTACCAGACGTTCCTGCAGATTCCATCAGTGAGCTTCTGTTTAGTAGCCTCTAGCCTCACTCTCCAAATGAAGGCTGGTATTTCCTTCCCCAAGCCAGGAGACAGCACAGGAGTCCCCCTGGTTTCCCACCTTACATTTCCTCTTGGGAACAAAGATGGTGCATGAACAGAGCAGGCCCAGATAAAGTGCAGAAGGAATTCACACTGCAGTAACTCCCATAGCTCAGCACACAGCTCCTGAACTAGAGAATAAAAGTAAAGCCTCCGGATTTTCAGGAGGTAGAACTCTCTCCCCGAGTTAAGCAGAATAAGATGAAGATTGAGACTCCACATATTAAATGCCCACAAGGCAGCTGCTAGCAGCTCCATTCTTCAGCAGAGGAAACAGAAGCTCAGCACCGAGGTAAAGGGGAAAGCTGAAAATTCACGCCAGCTGTCCGACTCCCACTCCACTCCAACCCATCTCCCTTCCTATTTCTTAATTGAAATGTTTGGTCAGAACCAAATAAAATCTCAAGGGCACAAGGAAGGGAGGGTGGGAGGAAAGGCAGACAGGAAGAAGATGGGAAGGGGAGGGGAAGGGACAGAGGGAGGAGAGAGCGGCAACATCCAGTGTCCTGACACCAACTCTCCGGCTCCCACCATTTGGCTGGGTTTCCTCATTTTTCAGCTACTGCATTTTTTGACCAGGGTTGTCAAAGAACGTACCCCAGCTAGCAGCATGAATATCATGAGGCCCAGGGAACTCCTCAGAAATGCACATTCCCAGACGCTACCCTACACCTGCTAAAGCAGAAACTCTCGGGTAGGCCCAGCAATACCCCTCCAGGTGATCTGCGCCCTGCCTTAGAGTCACCTAGACAGCTTCTGAAAACAGCAATTCCCGGGCTCCATCCCTGAATTCTGGTCACTGTATAAAGTGAGGTCCTAGGATGCTTATTTTAAAATTTCCCAAGTAAGCAATGTAAACTAAAGTCTTAAGACTCTTCCCCTAGCGACTGACTGACTGGACCCCCTCTTGGCCAAGGGAATCCCTAAAACTGAGTTGCTCGCCATGAGAACAGAGATCAGACATGCTTTGGCATGCCCCTGCCCTCTTAGCGATGTCCCTGTGACTCACTAACAGGCTACGTTTACATGAGACCTACTTGCTGATCCTCAATATACGCAACAAATCACTTGAGTCTGCCTGGTAATTTGTCTCTAATTAACAGACCTTCTATCTTAAGCATTCCTTTCCTTTTTCTTTTTATTAAATCATAACTGTATACATTTACGGGGTACAATGTGCTGATCTGATATATAATGTGGAATCCTGGTCTTGTAGGTAAAGCCTAACTCTTTCAGTCAATCGTCAGCTAAAGAATCTTAACCTGTAAGCTCAACGCTTCTAGACGTCCCACCTTTGGGAGTCAATCCAGTGTATGTTTTATTTATGACCTCACCTGTAATTGTCTCCCTAAAACATACAAACCAAACTGTAACCCCACCACCTCAGTCCACATGCTCAAAGTTTCCTGGGTGTGGCTCCTGGTAATGGTCCTCAAATGTGGCTCAGAATAAACCCTACATTATTTTACAGAGTATAGCTTCTTTTTTGTCAACATCAAGATACATAAGTCGATACGTAAGCAGGCACAGAATCCACAGAAAATAAATGTTGACGATTAGAACATTTAACAGCATTATGTAACCTAGGTTTAAATGTGGCCTCTTTTTTAAGCAGCTAAATGAATTTGGGCAAAAAAACTCTCCAGCCTCCTCCCATCATCTGTAAAATACAATTAATAACACAGACGTTAGGGTTGTGAAATGAAATAATATGCTGTCAGGTGCACAGTAAGCAGTAACTAAATGGGGGCAACTTTTATTCATCACCTAGTAACAATGCAGAAAAAGTAACCCGGTACCATGTTATACCAGGGGGCACGGGAGGGGGTAGAGGAAGGAGACCCTCCAGCATCTGCGAAGCTTTCTCATTCTCTTGCACCCTGCTGGGCACGAGAATGTGCTCTCATGTGACATCTCTGGTTACCCTGCCTTGCAAAATGAGCCCTGAGACTGTGGAATAGCAATGGGGCAGCAGGCCCAGAGGGCTCAGAAACAATGCAAAGACAGAAAGAGTGGTGCTCACAAACGTGTAGGTACTACTCTGAAGTCTATGTGTCCAGGAAGGCTGAGTCTAATGTCACAGGAGACCTGTACCCTCTGTGTGGCCTTCTGTGGGCGGGCAGAAGAGAAAGGCACAGACAGGGAAGTAGTGAGGGTCGGAGGGCGACTGTCGCAGCAGAGAGGGGCCTAGTGCCTAACAGAAATGGGCAGTCCCTGTTCAAGTAAGGTGGAGGAGAGCTGCGTTCTACTGTGGCTTTCTCAAACAGTGATTTCCATCAAGGTCCAAGACAAGCAAACTTTGAAAGTTCCTTTTCCTCTTCCTGCTTGACACTTGTAAATCTATTTTCCGAGAATGATGGTGCAGCTGCTTTGGTCCCCCTGCCAGTGCTCTGGCTGTTCTTTCTCTATGGAATATCCTTCCCTGCTTCTCCGCAGGGCTAACGTCTCCACTCCGCCCTCAGGGAGCATCTCAGGGGCCCCCTGCCCCCCACCCCACGCCATAATATAACCTGGCTGTCACACTGTCTTCATTCAGTGTTTCCTGGAGTGTGCTTCACACATAATTATGTGAGTTAAAAAAAAAATGTTAAAAGGTGTTAACAAAGAAGCTTCTGGTGCAAATAAATTTGAGAAACGCCATGTTGAACTAACTTCAGCAGGTTCTGTAATGTAGTAATTCTGAGACTTTAATATTCTGGTGTGCCCTGAGAATCTAAGAAAACAGCAAATTACAAATCCTCAGTCTTATTTGACTGTGGAAACTTTTTTTCCTCGAGATCATCTCTGGTTGCTGAGTGGACATGGTGGACACGCTGCTATTATATCACTGACACTGACCACTCTTTCCTCCTCCCCAGACTGTCCTTTCCTTGTGGGAAACAGTGCTCAAGCCTGCATTTCTGGTTTCACCACCTACCATCTTGCTCAGTGGTAGATAAAAGGTAAAAGCCAACTAAACATTCAAAGACTAACTCGTACCTGCCATTTGATCCTGCAATTCCTCTACTAGGTATACATTCAGATGACCAAAAATCACTTTACAGCAAAGACATTTGCACAAGAATGTTTAGTGCAGCCCAATTCATAATTCCCAAGTCATGGAAGCAGCCCAAGTGCCCATCGACCCATGAATGGATTAACAAATTGTGATATATGTACACCATGGAATACTATGTAGCCAAGATGGAGACTTTACCTCTTTTATGTTTACATGGATGGAGCTAGATCATATTCTTAGTAAAGCATCTCAAGAATGGGAAAAAAATACCCAATGTATGCAATACTATTACAAAATCAATCTATAACCACCCACACTTTCTTACGAAAGATAAAACAGTTATACTCCAGAAAGAAGGAGAGAAGAGGAGGATGAGAGGAGGGGAAAGGGGGACGGTGGAGGGAGGGTAATTGGTGGGACCTCACCTAATGTGCATATTGCAAGCTACATGTCAAATATATTAAGAGTATAAATGTCTAAACACAACAATTTAATAAGTGGAGTGAATGATATGTTGACCAGTTTGATGTAAACATTCTAGATTGTATATAAAATCAGCACATTGTATTCCATAAATGCAGTAATGTACACAGTTATGATCTAATTAAAAAAAAAAAACGAACTTGTCATTTCCCTTCTGAACCCCGCCCCTCCCCCCCCCCCCGGAGTTTTCTGCAACACCTAGGAAAAGGTTGGACTCTTGATCCCCAGGCTCACTTTTAAAATCTGTCCCATCCTTTGCCATTCCCCCTCCCTTACTTCCACCTAGATTGGTTTCTTATGTCTCCTCAAACAGGTCAAGCTTATCCCTACCCCCGGGCCTTTGCACGTGCCATTGCTTCTGCCAGGAACACTTCTGCCACAGGTTTCCACTGCTGATGCCATCTCCATATTGAGTTTTCAACTCAGAAGTCTTCTCTTTGGAGAAGCCTTTCCCTTCTACATTTCAGCCAGCACTTTATTTCTGTCATAACACTTAGGATGTTAACATGTGTATTTGGTTACTGTCTGGTATCTCTACCTCATGTGGCAAGGTGAGGTAACCTTAGCTGTCTTGCTCCCAGCTGCACCTTCCTGAGTGCTGGAATGAAGAAGATGCTTTAATGAATTACTTGCTGGCTATTAAAAGGATGAATTGAATTAATGTATGTATTATCTTATAGCAGGTTAGAGCCCCACCCTTTCTCCCAGAACTGAGTCAAATCCAAGCCTGCCAGTGACTAACTCCCTGACTAGGGCAAGTCATCTAACCTCAGAAAGGCTCAATCTCCTCACCTGTAAAATAAGAAATAATAGACTTAGATAGTAAGTAACATGGAACACATTAATTAGTCTCTATCTCCTCTAAGAACAAAGTGAAACAAAAGTAGATTTGTCCTTCTATTTAAAATAATTTTAATTGTAGTCTAATTTAAGTAAAACGTAAAATTTACCATCTTAACCATTTTCATGTGTACAGTTCCATGGTATTCAGTGTGCTCACACTGTTGTGCAACCCTTACCACGACCCATTCCCCAATGGATCTTCATCTTACAAAACTGAAACTCTGTATCCACTAAACCAGGCATCCTCAAACTACGGCCCACTGGCCACATGTGGCCCGCCTAGGACATTTATCCAGCCCACCAGGTGTTTTTGCCACACTGCCTGTCCTGCTTAGCAGCCGACTCATCCCAGGGCCCGTAGTCCAGCCCTCCAATGGTCTGAGGGACAGTGAACTGGCCCCCTGTTTAAAAAGTTTGAGGACCCCTACACTAAACACTAACTGCCCTCTCTGTCCCCTCCCAGTTCCTGGTAACCATCATCATTCCTGTCTCTCTCTCTGACTCTGACCACTCTGGGTACCTCATATAAATAGACTCATACAGTATTTGTCTTTTTGTGACTTTCTTACTTCACTCAGCACAAGGCCCTCAACGGTTCATCCATGCTGTAGTATGTGTCAGAATTGCCTTCCTTAGTAAGGCTGAATGATGTGTCTCCCACACTTTGTTTTCCCTTATTCTCCCTGGACACTGGGGTTCTTCCACATTTTAGC
>NW_003852461.1:6345804-6347351 GCF_000181295.1 Otolemur garnettii | reverse complement strand
TACTACTTTCTACAGTGGCCACACCATTTCACATTCCCACCAACAGGGCACAAGAGTTCCAAATCCTCCACATCCTCACCCATACTTTTGTTGTTGTTGTTTTAAACAGTAGCCACCCTAATGAGTATAAGGTAGAAGGGATTATTTTTTAAAGATACAAACCTATTAAGCCAAAGATATGAGAAAAAGTAAAAGCGGCAACAAAATCTTAGAAGTCAGTGGAACGATGAACAGTAACCAATTTCATGAACCTGAGTGATCAGATCCCTAAATTGGGTATGAGGAAAGCTAAGAAGTAACTAATTTACTCTGCAGAACCCCCCCTCCCCCCGAATGCTTGAGAATTTAGAGGCAGATGGTATCTCCAGGTGTGAGAATAAAAAGGGGCTGAAAATAGGAGAACTGACCGGAAGCTTGTTTAAAATAAAGGAGTCTCTGTGCTGCCTTGACACTGGTGGGACCATCCCTCTCATCAACCTGGGAAAATTTTATTCCCTGGAGACAGAAAGAGAAGGTGTCTGGATAGTGGATCGTGGGCAGCTGAGAGCCACGAAGTTAAGACGAAGTAAAGGAAGATTGCGAAAAAGCTTTCATGATGAGTAGGAATCCATCCAGCCTGTGCTGGTTTCCTGAACTCCAGCAGGAAGGCTTATGTCCCTGCCACTGGACATGGACAGACTGAAGTTCTATTCTAGGGATGCGGGAGGAGACCCCAGATGCTGGCCAAGGATGCTTCTGCCAAACAAGCCATCCAGGTCACCCTCTGGTGAGGACGAGGGCTGGCATGCCCTGTGCTTGTGGGCAGAGTTTCCAGTCAGATTTTAAGTGCTCTGTTCCCAAGTGGGAACAGACAAGGATCCATGATCATCTAAGAAAGCCTCTAACAGGAAGGGCAAACTCACATAAGCAAGCAGATGAAAAATTTCATAAAAATTTGGAGGAAATGGAGGGAAGAGACTATAGAGAGATATGGGAGCCCTCTGGATGCGTATTACAGCGGCCAACCAGACGGTAATTATACAAATGAATGAATGATAGCTATTATCAAAATGCTAAAGACAGAACTGTAAGCTGATCTGGTTCTCAAATGAGATTTGAAATATTATATTTATTTATCATCTTAAATGTATTATCACTCTCTTAACAGAATTCAAGAGCTAAGAGGATGAAATCTCAGCAAATGACCACCCAATTTCTTGACTCTAATAAGATCACATGCATATGTCTTTTATAACTTTATAAGACCAAAAATGGATACAAGATAATTTCTGAGTTTTTAGAGGTAAATCTCTTGGCTCAATTTTAAAGCATAGATCAGAAAATTCTAAACTTTATCTTCCCTGACTCTATTTCCTATATCTTTCTTGAAACATGCCACAATAACCTCCTTTGAAATAGATTTTTTTTTTTTGTTTGCAGTTTTTGGCTGGGGCTGGGTTGGAACCCACCACCTCCGGCATATGGGGCCAGCGCCCTACTCCTTTGAGTCACAGGTGCTGCCTTGAAATAGATTTTTATACACATGTCAAGTACTTTAAAATGTTCTT
>NW_003852461.1:6344594-6345376 GCF_000181295.1 Otolemur garnettii | reverse complement strand
CATTATGTTACCTAGTGAATTAAAAATTGACTATTTGGAGAGTTTTAATGACATGCATATAAATTATTGTAATTATGTATGATAACCATATATGTACATCATAAATATATAGATATAAATTGTATATGCATATACTATATACATATTATCACTTTTATGTACATATTAAAAAGAAAAAAAATACCAAAACGTGGCCATCTCCTGGAGAGAAATACTGGCTAAGTATTTTTCTGTATTTTTTAAATTTTCTACGCTAAATATGCATTTGGTATTATCTGAAATAAAAACAGCTTTAAATAGTTAAATTTTTTACCTAGCAATTCCATTTCTGGCAATCTGTAAGGTGCAGAAAACAAACGAATGGTTTCCGTGCAGTGTCTTTTCTGTATTTATATCATAATATCTAGATACCAAGGGAAACATTACCAACATGAAAACATCAGCCCTGACAAAAGGCTTAAAACTACCGTAAGGTAATTTGGTGAAATATTACGCTGTTACCAAAATTATGCACAAGGAGAAGAATGAATACACAATAACGTTACTTGAAAATCACAGGCTACAAACCAGCATATCAAAAAAGGCAAAAAGAAACCAAAAAAGAGGCATCAAAGAAGGACCAAGGGAACCGAGCGGCTTTGGTGACCTGCGCAGAGCGGCGGGATTGTGTTGCTGCTTTACTCGCTTTCTGGATTTTCTTAAGCTTTTATTTTTAGACGCTTCTGAAAAGTAACATAAAATTAAAAGGAAGAGATGTTGTTACCAGATGGGCTTTTGAGAAA
>NW_003852461.1:6343175-6343537 GCF_000181295.1 Otolemur garnettii | reverse complement strand
CTAAGGCAGGGGAGCGTGGAGTGTGTTCAAGGAACTAATCCCGGGGCAGGGAAAGGGAAGGAGAGAGAGCAGCCCACCTCCCACCACCTCCCCAAACCTCAGCAGGGCTGCAAGCCTCCTTCATTAGTCCTTCAAAGCACTGAAGGGCTCCCTGAATCCTTCAGACCCACAGATCGTCCCCACTTTTGACTTACAACATCAATTTCTGCCTGCCCTAGGGGTGCTTGTTCATGTACATCAGTTCCAGAAATATTTGTTGCTTGTCACCTGTATACCAAGCTCCAGGAACTCTCCTGGATGTAGTGACACTACGACATTGCTGTCCTGTATCCCCACTGCTGTCCCTTGGCTGTTAAGTGTTC
>NW_003852461.1:6340654-6342718 GCF_000181295.1 Otolemur garnettii | reverse complement strand
TCTGTAAAACAGGGATAAGGAGACTCTCAGCAGACTGCTGAGTGAGTTGTGCGAGCTATTACAAATAAAGTTCTTGGGACAGTTCCTGGCATGTAGGAGGTGGTCAGTAATGGTAGCTCAACTCACTATATTAACGTAGTTGATGTTTCTGCAAACCTGCTGAGTCACCATTTTATTATGAATAAATGTAGCTAACAATCCACAAAATAGCTGCTTTTCAAAAAAGCAAAAAGTCCTCAAACCAGAAATAAAGCTTTTACTCACGAGATGAAGTCCAGAGATAGCAAACCCAAGGCTGATGTGGAAGTTCCTTTACAAAAGCATATTGTTCTGCTGTTCCTGGGGTATGGCCCATATCCTCCTTACCCAAAATGGCAGCTGGACCTCCTGACAACACAGCCAACACTGGGCACAGGAGGGAAAGAAGATGGCCACCACCTCTTTCCTCTACAGAAGACTTCTCAGGAATCCTGAGGATGCTTCTGCTTACATATTAGTGGCCAAAGCTTTCAGGGGTTCTCAACCTGTGGGTCACGACCCCTTTGTAACAGTGAAAATACATCCTGCATATCAGATGTTTACATTATGATTTGTAACAATAGCAAAATTACAGTTGTGAAGTAGCAACGAAAATAATTTTATGGTTGGGGGGTCACCACAACATGAGGAACTGTATTAAAGGATCGCCTTATTAGGAGGCATTAGGAAGGTTGAGAACCACTGGCTTAGATGAATATGTGAGGCTGCAACGGAAGTTAGGAAATGCAGTCTATAACTAAGACCCGTGCACACCGTGAAAAGTCTGAATTTTGTTAATAAAAGGCATGACAGTGTAGAAAGGACAGGCCTTTAGCATTCTCTGTCCCACTGGTCACATAGCACCAGCCAGTGACGAAATCGGAGAATTGATTCCAGTCCTGGCCCATTTTATCAAAGCTTTGGGGTTTATAACAAATCAAAGGATTTTCTGCAAGCACATTTTCTCGAGATCTATAATGCTGCCTCCACTTTAATTATTTTGAAAGCATCTCCCCGTTATGGGTCTGATTCACTCTAAATTATTGGAAAATTGATTTTTTTAAAAAGGTGTTTGCTAGCCAAGACTTTTGAACCATTTTAATGAGCTGAAAAGAAAAAAAAATAAAACCATCCTTCCTTTGGAAGAGCAAAATCACATTTTCTTCAATAAAAAAGAGAACCTAAACCCTTAGATAATTGAGTTTATATATTCCTCAGTGATGGATGACCTATCTTTTCTAAGTCTTTGACGTAAACACAAAAAGGCCCGCATTCTTGTCATTATCATGGTGAATTTTGTTTGAAAATGTATTATTCATTTCATACTAATTATGGATTATCAATAATTTGAATGCCTTCTCTTACCCAATCTTGTAAACTATTGCAAGTGAGAGTGACTCTTTGAGGGGGGGAGATTACTTTCTGATGCTTATTTCCAATCACAAGGATATATAACAAGGCTCATAAAAAAGTCATGTCTGTGATTGAAAGTCCCTTTGAAATAAACATCATGGTCCTAAACAAATGTACTTTTAACTCCCTGGCAAGCTTACCAGATGTCTAATGTATCACAAGAAGATATTCCCTTAAAACCTGTGGACAGAAAGATGTTGATGACAGAGCAGATGGACCACACCAGCAGAGAGAGCGGGAGACAGAGGATAGGAAGGAAAGGGCACTAAACACATCAGATCTGGCCCCGTTTGGTAAGATGAGTCAGAAAGCCAGGAAGCCAAGTGAGTCAGCAACATCCCTCTGAAAAATGCATGGAGTACAATGACTGGAGATGTGATTTACTGGTAAAAGGCATGAGATTTTGGAGTCACGTGGACCTGGTTTTGAATTCCTGTTTTTCCACCAAAAAACCCTGAGATTTGGGGCAACATCTCTACTTCTGTGAACCTCCATTTCCACATGTGTAAAAGGCAGAAGAAAATAATAGTACCTATATTTCACTGGTTGCTAGAATGTCTCTGATAATTCATGTCCAATGCTTGGCAATGTTCCCTGGCACATAACACACACTCAACGAATGATAACCATTGT
>NW_003852461.1:6337922-6340353 GCF_000181295.1 Otolemur garnettii | reverse complement strand
TGCATGTGGCTGGCACCATAACCACTGTGCTACGGGAGCCGAGCCTCATCTTTCATTCTTTTAAGAAGCCAAATTGATGGGGGGAGGGGAACTATTTGAGTTCATCTTCCTAGGGCTTCTAGTTTCAATGAAGTTGGAATGATAGTGATGAAGCTCCTTTAGACAAGGGTTTCTGCTCTTGCTGTTGATTTAAACCGTCAGTATATTCTAAAAATGAAAATGCGAATTTTGAACATAGCTGAGGTTTCATCTGGGACAGGAAGGTAATGTTTACATCAGTAAAAACTAAATGAAAATGCCATGTACCAAGCTGGTCCAATAAAGAAAGACCTCAAAAACCAAAGAACCAAAATCAAACTGGATACACAAAACAGACAGTTTATGACTTAACGCCACAGCAGGAAAATAAGCCTGTTTAGGTAAAGCTTGAAGTTATAACCACAACTCCCAGAGAAGAGCATTTTATTCTCTTAGGTCCTGGCACTTCCCTTTTAGTAATAATAAAGTAATAATCTGTTTCCTCCATGCTATGGGCACAGCTCAGGCAGGAGCCAGGTCTGTCTTCACGTGAATCTGGTACAGTTTCTGGCAAGTGATACGCTCAATAAATATTTGTTGAACAAATTAGTGAATGAATATGGGCAGGAGTGGTTTTCATCAGCATTTTCCTCCATTCATGTTGCGAATTTTCCTGGATCACCATCAACGTTGGCCAAAGTAGTTGGAAAGTCACTCAGTGCAGTAATGTTTTTGGTCACTCACCAGTGAAGCTAGCCAGGGTGTTGACCCTCCAGTGTCTAACAGCTGGGAGAAACCTGGGTGATATCTGCCCTGGTGCATTTCAAGGTCTGGCTGGAAACCGTCACCTGGAAACTTGGAAGTGCCTGTTCTCAGGCCCTCTCCAGAACTTCTGAGTCAGAAACTCTTAAGTGGAGCCCAGGAGTGAGTGTTTCAAGATGCTCCCCAGGTGGTCCTGAATTCTGATACATCCTTTAGTTTAAGAGTTGCTGATACAGTCAACCCCCTTGGCTTACGGAAGGATAAGTGGAGGCCTAGATAGGAAAAGTCAGTTGTTTTGAGAATCGAATTTGTATAGATAATTTAAAAGACGCCAAATTGACCAGGTCTTAGCTTTGTTTTCATTTGTTTATTTATTTAGCTTCAGGGCCATGGCGACAGCCCAGCTCACATCAAACTCCTGGGTTCAAGGGATCCTCCTGCCTCAGCCTCCTGAATAGCTGGGAGTATAGATGTCCCCACCATGCCCAGCTAATTTTTCTCTTTTTAGTAGAGATGGATGGAGTTTTGCTCTTGCTTAGGCTGGTCTCAAACTCCTAAACTGAAGGGATCCTCCCACCTCAGCCCCTCAGAGAACTGATTTTACAGATGTGAGCCACAGTCCCCAGCTCTACCATGTCTTAACTTTGTGACACTATTTCACTTCTATGACCTTCAGTTTCTTTCTATAAAATGAGAAAAACAATTCCATTTTATGGCAGTTATAATAATTATGTGATATCATATATAAAGAACATAGAATATAGTAGATTTTCATCACACAAAGATATCCATGTATAAACAGACACACACACACAACTCCAATTCCCTTTGGAAAATACAGTCAAGATTCTTATAGTCATAAACTTTATATATATATCAGCCTGTTAAGTAAGTGGTCATTTTTGTAGGGGCAAGAACTTGCTCAAAAGTGAAAACATTTGTCCATGATTCATATAATTATGCTTGAGGTTACCGTGAAGGCTACAGGCTTCACTTTAGATTTGTGTCTCATGAGCCCACAGGAGGTTCTAACATCAGGCTGGTTTTGAATAATTCCAGGGTGACCTAAGCCATTAAAAGAAGACTCGGCTGGTGATAAAAGGATCTTGGTAAACATGATCATCAACTTGACAAACACATTTGTTTGGAGACGTATAACCCTTGGTCTGGACCCCCATAAACTGAATTTTCTGAATAGTTTAATATACCCGAGAGAATACAGATCTTGCTCACCATCTGGTTACCAGAGAGTTCCTGTTTTTCCTATACTCGCATAGCTGGGCTGATGATGGCATGGGGAAATACATCAATTACACCAGTCAAGAAGTAGTTAGCAAAGACCTAAGCTTGTCTACATACCATCCAGAAATAGGATTCTATAAATCAGATTTTTTTCATATCAGATTTTACAAGATGGTTTCTATGAAATAAAATCAAATACACAGCACAGATCCCCATGGGCAAAGATATGTTGTTTAATATACACCGGGGTGAGAGTCTGAGCTGCACTGCTCATGGTTTCAGCACCATGAAAACAGAGTCTGTCGGAATTGGAGGCTGAAGAATTCAGCTGAGGCTGAACAGTCAAGAGAACCCCTGGGCTAAATGGGTGATTCTCTTGTTTTCACTTTCATTAGAAGTATGCACCTTT
>NW_003852461.1:6336870-6337206 GCF_000181295.1 Otolemur garnettii | reverse complement strand
AATGTAAAAAGAATAAAATAAAAATAGAAATAAATTCTAAATTTTTCTCCATACCCAATGGACCAACCTGTTTGACATCGCCTGGGGTATAAGACCCCATGTGAAGCCCAGTAACAAAGAGGACAGAGTTTGAGCCCCTAGCTGGCCTGGAAGGGCACTATGGTTGTTGGTCCCTACCTACCTCTCCAGTTTGATCTCTCTCTTTTTCCAGCCTCAAACTCCATGTTCCAGCACCTTCTTCCCACACCATCTTGCTCAGCTCGAACCATATTCTCACCCATCCTTCACTCAACTCTTTACCAGGGAATACCCTCTCACGGAAGGCAGGAAGGACTC
>NW_003852461.1:6317302-6336625 GCF_000181295.1 Otolemur garnettii | reverse complement strand
ATTATATTTTCATTATAAAATGTTCGTTCAGCTGCAGGGTGCACAACGGGAGAAAAAGGCATGGTCCTGGTCCGGTGAGAGATTACGGAAACTCAGACGCAGTAGATTTAAAGGTGGAGCGTTCTTGATTACAGAGCTATCTGGAGCACAACACTGACAGCACGGGGTAACTGACTAGCTGTGGGGGATAAAGGAGAGGACGGTGTCAAGGGCTTGTACAACAGGGAGATGCTACTATTCACCTAGACTGACAAAACTCAATTAGAACTCCTTCCCCTGGGCTTACAACCAGAAGGCTGAGCCCCGCCAGAGAAAACCCCAGCACAGGCCAGATTCCTCATAAATTCACGACCACCCCTCCGCAGGGTTCTCAGCCACTTGTGACAATCCTCCAGATTTTCTCTAATCATCTTGCTCCCGTATGCTCTGGGGAGAGAGAGAATTTAAACCTTTTCAACCTTTCCACTCTTCTCCAACTTTCAATCCTGTCATCATCTCACCTCCTACTTCACACAGAAGTCACACGAGGGCTGCCCCCCAACTCCGCACTTCCCAGCAGTGCTGGTCATCAGATCCGCACCCGTCCCTGTGCTCTTCCCCTCCATTAAAACTGCATGGCTATCCTCAAGGCCAATGGCTTCTGTCTTCCCTGGACAGTCCAGGACTGACTCTCCCTTCTCTCTGGTGTCAGCACTTAGCACTCCCTCCTGGAACCTTCCCACACTCAGGCAAATCTCCTGCATCTTCCAAAGATGAACCAAACAACCAAAGACTCCCTTTGCTGCCACCCTCTTCCCTTCCCAGTGACTCTTCCCGTGTCTCTTTCTGTCCCTTCCACTCCTATTTTGTAAGAGCTGTCTAAATTTGCTGACTCCATTCTCCCATCTATGATTCCGAGTTCTGACATCTGACACGCTTGGCTAGAACCCAGCCGTGTGACCTTGGCTGATTAACTTCTTTGTGCCTTATTTCCTTCTTCGACAAGCAAGGGGGAGTGGGGTGAGGTGACCACGTATCTCATCCAGTAGTTGTAATATGATAAAGCACAGTAAGTACTTGGCACAGCACCCAAGCTGAGTAAATGTTAGCTGCAGCTACTGTGGTCACGACGGCTTTCTCCTAGGTCTTAGCTTCTGCCCCACTATTATAATGAAATGGCTCTCACACTAAGGTCCCCACAGCAGTATATCAAATGGAATGTCCAGGCTTCATCTCACGTCCTCTCTCAGCCTCCTGGGAGATTGTTTCCTCCGGTCCTAAACTCTCAGGCCTTACGGACTCCCTGTCTCTGCAGACACACCCTCAGCCCCTTCTTGAGCACATCTACCTGGGCTTGAAAGCAAGGGAGTCCTGAAAGCCTTCGCCCAGATCCATCGCTCTTCTCCCAGAGTCTGACACATGTATCGACAGCTTAAATATCATCCATACTGACAGCCTCCAAATCTCTATTTCTACTCTCACCTATCTTCTCAGCACAGGCCCAGCTGTCTTCTCTACGCTTTTATTTGAATATCTCAAAGGCATAAGCTCATTATCACCCCCTCTTTGGTCTTCACCCTCCTCGGAAATGTGTTTGCATGTGTATTCTCCAGCACGGACTCAGCCATTCATTTACCAAATATCTACTCAGTACTCCCTGGGTTCCAGACCTTTCTCTTTTTCTTTCTTTCTTTCTTTTTTTTTTTTTTTTTAAGGCAAGCCTTGTTCTGTGGCCCAGCTTAGACTGCTATGGCATAACCACACCTCACTGTAGCCTCAACCATGTAGGCTCAAGTGATCTCCCCACCCTGGGCTCCCCCAGTGCTGGGATTACAGGTGCAAGCTACCATGCTTGGCCTGTTCTGGAGGTTTTTCTACGCGCTACCTTATCTTAGAAAGTATTTCAGGCAGCTTGTCACTGGTAGGCAAAGATAAAATAAGGTAAATGGGGTTCAAGATTAAATAAAACCAAAGATGGGGACAAAATGAAGTGAGATGAGGCTAGAGATTTGTACGTATGGCTTATGAATTCACCGGAGATGAGTCTCGATTCGCTTTAAATCCTCAAGCAGACAAACTGGTGAGGGATATCTTGTCAGTTACTCAACATGAGGGAGAGATAACAAAGGTAATTATTCAGAAAAACCAAGAGAAACCGAAAATACTTTGGGAACTCAGAACAGACCAGAGTTTTCCCATGAGGTCACATGAAGAGGTCTTTGTGTGAGGTCCTTAAAATTACCAGGTCTCGGCTCGGCACCTGTGGCTCAAGCAGCTAAGGCGCCAGCCACATACACCTAAGGTGGTGGGTTCGAATCCCCAGCCCGGGCCCGCCAAACAACAATGATGGCTGCAACCAAAAAATGGCCGGGTGTTGTGGCGGGTACCTGTAGTCCCAGCTACTTGGGAGGCTGAGACAGGAGACTCGCTTGAGCCTAGGAGTTGGAGGTTGCTGTGAGCTGTGATGTCATGGCACTCTACCCAGGGGGATAGCTTAAGGCTCTGTCTCAAAAAAAAAAAAAAAAATTACCAGGTCTCTACCTGGTACTGTGTTCCCAATGGCAGGTTGTTGAACTGAGGCTCTTAGAGCAGCAGGTCACAACCCACAGGAACTGTATTAAAGGGTAGCGGCATTAGGAGGGTTGAGAATCATTGCTCTTAGACGCTAAGTAACTTGTTTGATAGGGGTCACACAGGTGGTAAATGACAGGCCCAGGATTCAAACTCATGTTTATCTGGCTCCAAAATGCATGTACTTTCCATGAACCTAAAATGCATTTTAAAAATAAATTCCTCTCCCCCACAGTCCTGCATCACCAGTATGTATATCTCCATGTACAATGCTCATGGCAGAACAACACGTGACATAGCAAAAGGTCCATATCCTAAACATCCCCTGAAGTTTCTGTAATTTCCATTTACTTGGAAGTACAGATGCAGATCCTTGCTAGAAAAGACTGGGGGGAGGGAAGCAGAACACGAAGGGTTAATAAACACTGTAAAGTCATTACCTGGTCCCTTAAGTAGCCTCTGATGCGAGAGCGGTGGGCGAAAATTGCAGTAGCTGTTTTGGTTTTTTTTCCCCCCTCCTCCTAATAGATTGTATGTTTCAAAAGCTAAAAGGGCATGAAAATTTAACGGAATTTTTAATGTCTTTCTAGGTTTTACGACACCACAAAGACATCATCTTGGTTCTCATCTCCACAAGAACAGATGGGTAGCAGGGTGCTGGGTCCATGACTCACAACCTCCTCACACCCGCAGAGGCCGTCTGAGCAGCGGGGAAACTTGTGGGATCAATAGGGCTCATGGCAATGCCGGGTCTGCTGGCAAACCAGGGAGCAGGCCATCAGTCAACTGGTGACCTGCCACCCTGGCCACCGCAGCCCGCTGATGTAGATTCTCAGAAAGGTTAGCCTGTGCTGGGAACTGAAAAGGTCACGGGTATCTCGAAGTCACAGCTCCACGGGACCGGGGTGAAGGGCACTGCAGAGGTGCTGCAGAGGCAGAGGTTAAGGGCCACCTCAGAGGCCAAAGCCACCACCTACCAGTTACGTAGCCAAGAGAAGTAAGCAGAAGAGCTATGGCATGTCACATGCAATAGAGAAGGGCAGCCACTCTGAGTGGGTGTCTTTGAAGAACATTGAATTAAGTGAATTATGATAATAGTGGCAGGACATCAGATGCCCAGTGAAGGTCGGGAAGCTAGTCCCAAGTTCATAACATTCATAGTAAGGGGGAAAACCCCAAACTGAATTGTTAATTTGAATGTGATTAAAATGCACGCAGCTTTGCACGGTGTCACGCCATTCCTCCTCCAGAATTCCAAGGAGCTGAGTGGCTCTTCTCCTCCGAGAGCGTATCCTTGGGCTTCCCCTCCCTGTGCTGCCTCAAAGAAAGGGAACACAGAACCTCTGAGGCAGCACTTACCTTCTGCCATCTTGAGTAATCTCCCCCAGGCACCACTGAGGAGGGGCTTGGGTGCTGGACAGCCCTGGACTGGAATCCAGTTCTATAATTTATGAATATTTTCACTTTGGCAAGGTAATTTCATGAGATTAGACAAGCCAAGACTGTTCAATTGTTTCTCAAATTTACTAGCTCTAAAGCATTTAATATCTTTTCCACCTGGGTCCGTCTCCTGTAGATGCAAGGCACAGATGATAGCACATGACTTCAGATACAATCAGGCCAGGAGTGAGGCTCTTGTTGATCTTGACCCGAGCATTGCAGCTGTATCAGCCCGGCACAGGCCTGGCAGGCTGTGCAGCCTCATTGTCAGATGTGCAGACTCTGGAGTAAAACTGACTCTAGCTCTGTTACTTCCTGTGTGACCCTGAACAACTTTGTTAACCTCTCTGTGCCCTGATTTTCTGCATTAGGAAAATGAAGATGATAGTACCTACTGAGGCTTGTTAAGGGAACCAAATAAGTTAATATTTGTAAAGCATGAAGAAGTGACTGGTTAATGTCAGAGATGACGAGTGCTACAAAGAAATACAATAGAGAAACAGTATACCACTGGGGCAGAACAGAGTGTTAGCGCAGGTGGTAAGCAAAGGCTCTTCTCTGACATCTGAGCTGAGAGCTGAACAAAGAGAAAGCAATAACCATGTGAGTATTCTGAGAAGGGCCACGCCAGACAGAGCGTAGGGTTAAAGCAGAAGCTGCAGACACTGGGAATGTCCGAGGGGCAGAAAGGTCCACACTGTAGTTGGACAATGAAATCAATGGAGGTCTGGTAAGCAACATAAGTCAAAGGGGAGGTCACACGGGACTTTCATGAACATGGCAGAGAGTTAAGATACATTTTCCCCCAGCTGCACCAGGAAGCTAGTGGAGGGATTCAGGCAGGGCAGTAACATGATCTGGTCCACATTTCTAAATTTCTAAAGTGTCACTCGTGAGGTGAACAGATTACCAGACAGAAGGGCAGAAACAAGGAGAGTGGCCAAGCGAAGTGGCTCACATCTGTAATCCCAGCACTATCACTCTGGAAGGCCGAGGCGGGAAGACCCCTTGAGCTCAGGAGTTCAAGACCAGCCTGAGTCAGAGCAAGACCCTGTCTCGAGGAAAAACAGAAAAACTAGCCAGGTGTTGTGGCAGGTGCCTATAGTCCCAGTTACTCAGGAGTCTGAGGCAGGAGGATCGCTTGAGGCCAGTTTGAGGTTGCTGTGAGCTATGATGACACTACAGCACTCTACCCAGGCTGACAGAGTGAGACTCTGCCAGAAGAAAGGGGAAGGGAACAAGGAGACCATTTAAGAGGCTGCCACACCAGCACGAGATGAAGGCACTTTGGACCAGGATGGTGAGAGTGATGGGGCAGCAAGGCCTCCTTCTGGGTCCATTTTGGAGCAAAGCAAAAAGGACTCGTTGAAGGATCAAAGGTTAAGCTGCACGAGAGAGAGAGACACTACAGGAATGGCTCCTAGGTTTGGGTGCTGAGTGACGGGGAGAACGGAGGTTCCCGGTACTGAGGTAGAGAAGAACCACAGAGTGCGGTGTGCTGGGTGGCTGGGCTGTGTGGACAAAGCCAGGATTCTGGTTTGGGCCTCAGTCCCCATCACCTACGTACCCATCACACAGGTATTTAATGATGGTGCTACACAGAGGAGACAAACGGCCTCAAAAAATTGACAGCCGTCTGCTTTTGTATCCCGTCTATTAATACTCACAATACACCAGCGATGGCTCAGAAGGATCAAGTACCTCACCTCAAATTCCACATGGCAGAGACGGCATGGCTTGCAGATGGCAGAGCAGGATGGAAATCAGGCCAGTCTGACTCCGGGGACCAGTCTCTTCACTATTAAAACAGACAACTGCTAATCCAGTACTTACTTATTCTACTTTATCTACATCAGTCACCTAAGAGCTTGACTGGTATATTCCCAGATCCAAATGTCCCGGATACTTGGGCAAAGTCCAGTTTCTGCATTAGCTTGGTTAAAGACTGGAAATGGATTTGGAGAATTCACCTGTGATAGGGCTCACCCTCAGAGATGTCTTCTAGTGGTTAGTTCCATTCAGATGACAGCATCAGACTGGCTCAGTGGCCAAAAGTTGTTATAAAAGCTGAAACAGGAGACAGGGCTGGGAGTCGTGGGATAACCATAGGACTAGGGGTCTGAAGAGCTAGTCTCTGGTCTCACCTCTGCACTGAAGTGTTCGAAGACCCAGGAAATCCACCCCCCACCATCCCTAAGGCTCAGTTCCTTTTCTATAAAATGAGGCCATTGGAGGAAAAGTTTTATGATCCTTTTGGGGTTCTGTGAAGTCACTGTTCTCCAGCAGCAGGAAGAGGAGCAGGGGGTCGTCCTCACATTGGGGGGACTTCCAATCATCTTCCAGACACCATATTGAACAGAAGAGCAGTTCCATGAAATCTTGTACACAGCAAAGCCTCTGAAGGCCATTACCTCGCCTTGCCATGATGTGGTCATCACTGCTCCCTTGCCTTGCTGGTTCTGCAGGGTTATTCCTGGAAGGGCCGGCAGCTGAAATAGCAGTTCTGGGAATCTAAGAGGTGGGAGCACAGGGTTGGAACACAGTGTTGAGGGAGCAAATGCTCCTGTCCTCCTGATGCCAAGGTGCACTTAAAAATGATAAGAGTGACCATTTCGGCAGCTTCGTAAACAACACCGTCCTGAGAGGTCTGATATCACACTTCAGCTTCACAGCAACCCTTGATGGGGTGGCTCGGGGGTAACGTGATTTTAGGGAAGAACTGACTTTGGGACACACACATGCACACTCTCTCGTCTCCACAGCAGCTGTCAAACCTCTACCTTGTTCCTGCTGCCCTCAGTCTGTTGACAGCATTGACAGGAGTAGTAGTTAATCACCTATAGAAAGGCATGGCGCGAATCTTGCTACACTGAAGCTCTTACCAGTGGCCCCATCTTCCAGGAAGAATAGAAGTCCCGTTAGAAATCAGCCCTCAGCCTCCTCTTCTGCCTGCCTCCTCTCCTAGCCTCTGTCACTCTTCCTCACCTCACCCCAGCTCCACTAAGCTCCAGTCACACCCAGCGGTTCATGCTCACCCCACCCACTTTCACGCCTGTGCTGTTTCTTCTGCCTTGGAAAACATTTTCCCTCTTTCCTGATAAATTACCATTCATATTGCACAGACATATCTCAAATGCCACATGGTGAGAAGGTTCCTGGTGTCACCACCAGTGCCAGTGGCTTTCTGCTCTGCTTCTCCGGATAGGACTTTGGACATCTGTAAGCTCACTGGAAAACCTTGAGATGGCTGACTCATTTGTCCATCGTGCCCCAGCAGACATGAGATCCCCAAGGGGATGGACCACAGCAATTCACTTTTGCATCCCCAGCTCTTGGCCCAGCACCTGGCTGGACACATGCATGACTGTGCCGATTGCTAACCAGCACACAGCCCTCTAGGCTAGTTTCCATCAGGAAGAGAAGTCTTTTGTTTTTTTTAATTTCAGAATGTTGTGGGGTATAAACGTTTTGATTACATGAATTGCTTTTGTGCAGTCTGAATCCAAGTTAGAAGGGTGCCTATCAACTAGAGAGTGTGCACTGTGCCCATTCGGTGTGGATCTGCCCATTCCCTCCTCCTCCTCCCGCCGGCTTGGTTTCTGCTGAGTTTTACTTCCATGTGTGCACGTGGATTGTTGGCCAATTAGTCCCAATTTGATAGTGAGTACATGTGATGTTTGTTTCTCCATTCTTGTAATACTTCACTTGGAAGAATGGTATCTAGTTGCATCCAGGTTGTTACAAAAGGTATTAGCTCACGATATTTTTTAGGTCTGAGTAGTACTTCATGGTAGACACATACCACATTTTATTAATCCACTTGTGTTGATGAGTACCTGGGTGGATTGCACATCTTTGCAATTGTAAACTGTGCTGTAATAAACATTTGAGGATGTGTGTCTTTTATATAAAATGACTTTTTTTTTTCCTCTGGGTAAATACCTAATAGTGGAATTTCCAGGTCACATGATAAGTCTACTTTTAGTTTTTTGAGGTATTGCTATACTATTTTCCATAGAGGTTGTACTTAGCATTGTTAAAATGTCTAAGTGATCTACAATACCCATCAAAATACCAAGATCATCTTCCACTGATCGAAGAAAAATAGTTCTATGCTTTGTATGGAACCAGAAAAGACCCAGAATAGCCAAAGTAATTTTAGTCAATGAGAACAAATTGAGAGGCATCACTTTAACAGAATTCAAGCTATACTACAAAGCTACAGTAAGCAAAACAGCATGGCACTGACATAAAAACAGAGACATGGGACTACAGACCACAATAGAGAACCCTGATATGAAACTATCCTCGTATTGCCATCTGATCTTTTACAAAGAAAACAAAACCATACATGGGTGAAAAGAATCCCTATTCAATAAATGGTGCTGGGAAAACTGAATAGCTGCATGTAGAGTTTGATTTTTTTCTTTTTCCGACAGAGTCTTACTTTGTCACCCTCGGTAGAGTTCTATGGCATCATAGCTCACAGCAACCTCGAAATCTTGGTCTCAACCATTTCTCTTGCCTCAGCATTTTGAGTTGCTGGGACTACAGGTGCCTGCCACAAAATGCCAGGCTATTTTTAAAGGTGGAGGTCTCAAACCTGTGAGCTCAAGCAATCCACTGGCCTTGGCCTCCTAAAGTGCTGAGATTATTGGCATGAGCCGCTACATCCAGCCTAGACGTTTGATTTTTAAGAATAAAATAAGGTAGTTCAATAGTCAGAGGATATATACTTGCCTTCCACTGGGACCAAAATTAAAAGTACCACCTTTATCAAAAGGGGTAATATCTCAGGGTGAAGGGCAAAGGCAAAGCCTGGTCTGGAGCACTGACAGGGCCAGTGTCCCTCAGGACATGAGAGGCAACTGTAGGACAGGGCACAATAGCCTAGAAGTGGCTGAAATGACCTGTGCCCCAACATTTCTCCAGCCCTCCCAAGATAACTTAGTATAAACAGCATCTATATCCCATGATGCACAGTAGCAACAGCAGTTCAGCAGAGCTCTGAGGACAGAAATGATAACAGTGAATTACACACCTCATTCATATCCAACTGAAAACAGGTTTCACATTCTAAAGAGTGAACAGGTCAGTCCTCATAAACAAGTCCAGTTCTACTGGGCAAATCAGAACATTGAGTATTAGTAGCTTAAAAAGGATTTTACAATACCCACAACTACAGGTGGCATTGCGGATTCAGGCTTCCAACCCTGGTCAGGATGCACACTGCTGGCAGAAACCCCTTTGGTATCCTTCCACAAGGGGATGTCCCCTTCTCTCCGAGATGGAGCAGCATTGAGGTGAATTCTCCAATTTCCTGCCTCTATACTGTCACTTACTCCACCTACAGGAGGAGGGATCATTTTGCTGATCTGTGAGGACGTAACATCCATGATGCTATGTTACAGAGGACGTGGGACCACAGCCTTGAAATGGATTCAGTGCTGGCTTGGCATGTGTCTCTGCTGCACATGTTTGCATGCTCCCCCAACTCATGTTGAAATTTAATTGCCATTATGACAATATTAAAAGGCACGACCTTTAAGGAGTGATCAAGCCCTCATGAATGGATTACTGTTGTTATCTCAGTAGCAGTATCTCAGTATCTCAGTATCTCAAGCCCTCCTCCTCCCTCATGAATGGATTAGTGTTGTTATCTCAGTAGCAGATTCCTGATTACACCGAGCGTGGTCCCCTCTTGCCCTCTCTCACTCCCCTGGCCACACTTGCTATTTTGCCTCCATCATGGGGTGACGCAGGAAGAAAGCACTCACCAGATGCCAAGCAGATGGCTGCACCATGCCCTTGGACTTTCCAACCTCTAGAACCATACAGCCAAATTAATTTCTGTTTATTACAAACCATACCTGAATGCTCAGGTATTCTATTATAGTAGGAGAAAAGGAGCTAAGACAGACTCTCTTCTGAACCACCTGTCCCCAGGCCAGTGAGATCTCTGAGTTCCCATATCAAGCAGATTAAGTACGGCATGCTTCAAGCAAGTACAGCCAGGTTTCTTTTCCTCTTTGTCTCAGCCTGTTAGCCTGCCAATGAGTGGGTAAACCAGTATCATGCTGGTCCCAAGGTCCAGCCAGATTCCAAAAAGAAGCAGGAGGCCTCTCCCTACCACCACCCAAAGCTCTTTGATTCAGACGGAGCAAGGCGAATAATGCACTTTGCTTCAGGTGGGTCTGTGAATTGCCCTCTACTGCTTAGACCTCAGAGCAAAACATGGTGAGCATGAGCACATTTATATCACTAGTTAAGATTCTTTACTTACAGAAATAAACCTGCAGGACAAAAATATCTAATATGTAGCCTCAGCTACTATTGGACTTATTTTACTGTACGGAAAAGTGAAATCCCTAACCTTTCTAAAATAGAGGGTTGTTGTTTTTCTGTTAAAGGCATCTGTAATATTTCCTATCATGGAGCAGTGCCTGAGAGGTTTGCTACAGGGAGGAAGTTGGATGGTAGCTATCATCTGACTCAGGGTATGACTTCCACAACCGTCCCTTCTTAAGTAGGAGGAGTTAGTGAGGGATGACGGTGAACACTGAATTTACAAAATAAATTACCAGTCTCTCTGTCACCTAGTAGTGCCATTTAATTCAGAGAATTTATGGAGGGTCTACTGAGTGTTAGGGCCAACTGAAGCTAAAAAGGGACTTATTTATCAAATCCTTGACTCAAACATATATTCACTCATTCAACAAATATTTTATCAATGTCTACTCTGTGCCAAGTGATTGCACCCAGGGCATCTGACGCCTGAAATACAGTCTCAAAGGGTGAGAAAAAAAAAAAAAAAACAGTTTAAAAAAGCAGCCTCCCTGCCCTCAAGAAACTGTGTTCTTCCAAATATGCTTTATCTTTATGCTTAATCTTCACTTCTGCCTCTCACTTAACAGTTAGTAACTCTGTCTACTTGGGCTTTCTGTTTGTTCTTTGCCTGGTTTCCTTGATCCCAAGTAAGGAATGATCTACAAGCTAACACGCTGAATCCTTCCATATAACAAAGCTTTCTCAGTAATGCAAATAACCACGTTGTATTTCAGCCCTGTTGCACACATGAATTTTCATAAAGTGGCCTACCCCAGGAATACAACAAGGCACTTTTCCCAGGAAGTATAAAGGCAACTGGGACATACAGAAAGAGAGCCTGGATAATCGATTAGAGCAGGTGGGATGCTGCTTCTCTTCCTAAGGGTCCTTTCACCCTGCTGATCTCTTCCTTCCTGTTTGCATTTCATAGATGTTTAGGATTAGATAGGTAACCTGGGAATGATTCACAGGGAACTGAAGGGCAAGATTTATGGACGCAGATCATTTTATTGGACACAGATCATTTTAGTGTTAGGGATATATAATCCCCCTACCAGAAAACTAGGTTTGGGTTTTCTCTATCATCTCTGAACATTAAATCAACCAGTGTAGTTTCAATTGTAAGGAAATATCTCGATATTCTTTTGATCCACAAACTATTTTTTCCTAACTTAGTATAATGTTCCCAAACAAAATCATCCAAATATTTCCTTGAATTAAGGCATTAGGAAGTAATATTTAAGCTTTGGAAACTTGCTTGTAGTTACTTAAAACACTGTAAATTTTTCCCCTGTCCTTGAAATGCACCATATAAATATTGCATTCGATCCTTAACTTACACTTCATAAATAATTTATTTCAAAAATATTCCTCCATAAGGCCATCACAGTTGCTGAGGTGTTCAGTTTTCGGGTAAAGCATTTATTTACTGCATGAGCCCAGGAAGGCTGGTAAAGACTTGGCTAAAAGCTGCACATGGAGCGAATTATGGTAATTGTATTAATGCTCAAATCCACCAGGCTCAATGCTCAAATCTGCTAAAAGGTTTTGTACTAGATTGCCCACATCTTGACGGGCAATGAGGCCACTGGAAATGTTTAACACTTTAGAGGGAAATTTCCGAGATTCACTCTTCATCGTTCCAAGAATTGCTAAACAATGTCTGGAGGTAGCTTCCAGAGGAGCTTCTGAAAGTCACAACAGACAAGAAACATCCTCTCAAATGCCTTCTGCTCTGGGTTCAGACTAAACCTTCAGGCACAAGTCACCAGAATGAAAATCAAAGGGAACTATTACACAATTAATTTTGAAGAATGGGTAAGTTTTAATTCATGGACAGCAATATTCTGCTTAATGATCTGCCTCCTTAGGACATCCATTAAAAATCCATTAACTTAACAGCCAAAATCTAATAAAGTTACTCTGGAAATTTTCTAGTAGATTAACATTATAGAGTCCTAATGACTATTTCTTGTAGACATTGCTCTATTAGGAGAGCTAATATGCTAATTAAACATGTGTATTGGGTGAGGTGGAGAAAAAGAGCAGAAAGATGTAAAAATAATCAGAAAACCAGAGTTGGACCCAAGTTTCCAAAGATGGTGCTAAATTCAATAAATATCATTATAGCTTTTAAAAGCAAAAGCAAAAATTGCCAGCCACCCAGTATCAACCATCGTGATCATGAACGCATCCACTTAAATTAATCAAGTAATTCAGCTATGAAAATATGTCATGCTCCACACTACTACTGGCAATATAAAGGAAAATAAAGGAAAATTCTTATGTTAAGGAGCTCACAGTCTAGTGCGGGATCAGGACACATAAACAGATAAGCAGTATGTACTACAGTAAAGTTATTTTCAATATATCATGGGACTACTCAGTACGAAACAAGCAACTTTTTTGAGGGGGGTATCTGATTTTAAAAATCACTTGAACAATTAAGTGATTGAAGCTGAAATTTGTACTCCCATAACATGGGGTCCTTCTAGGCTTCCCAGTGGGAGGGTTCAATCTGGACTTATTTACTGGTTGTGCACAGCTGGACAGGTCAGTAATCCGATTCTCACCTGTAAACAGGGTAACGGTGCTTTTGTTAGTAGTTGGGAGAACTACATGGAACGAGGTAGGTGAAACACTTAAGAGTAGTGGTTCTCAACCTGGGGGTTGCAACCCACAGGAACTGTATTACAGGGTCGCGGCATTAGGAAGGTTGAGAACCACTGACGTAGAGAAATGTGCTTGGCATACGGAAGGCGAGATTTACCACCTGGTCATCTCTATGTGAAGCTGGGAGTGTGGGGCCCTAAGGCCTGCGTCAGGGACCCCTGGCTCACGCTCCAATTTCTGTCTTGCTCCTCATTTTGATCTTTTCAGTTTTATCCTTTCTTGACCCTAGCCTTGCCTTGTGCCATGATCCTGATTCACAAAACTATTTTTCTTGTACTGACGCAAACAGCCCCTTGACTATGCTATTCTCAACTGCTCCATCTTCTTCTTCTGATTCTGTACTTTAATGCAGATTTTCATAGCACCCGTCTCTGTTCAGTTCACGTAAGCCCTACGGCAAGGGCCTACGAGTCACAATTGACTTACCTCTCCTAGAAAAACAGAACTGTATTCCCATACAGTAATGCATACAAAAACAAGAAACAAAAGACAAACCACAGTAACCAAAAAACCGCTCGCAGGTATTTTCACATGTACATACATATGCCCGGTCTTACGACTTCTTTGTTATTTTACCTATTTTGTTATAATTATCTGCAACAATGTCTTCCAAACCAACCATCTTCCAGAAACTGTCATCCCAGCCTTTCTCTGCTGAGTAGGTCCACTTGCACACCAAGGAGCAGAGAGACCTGTGAAAACAGGAGACAGGAGGAAGCAACAATATGAGCTAGGCAGGCTTCCTTCACATGCTGCCAAACACCCGCCCGGACAGCTGCAGTCGTGCTGGAGAAGTCAAATAAACCAACACAGACAATGCATATCCCTATTTGGATTTCAAAAATCTCCATATATACCTGTTGATTACGGATAGAACCTTTTTTCACTGTCAAAAATGAAACAGCCTTTTATTTGGATCCTGATAAAACTGTACATAAGAACATTTGTATTTATATCTCTATTTATGTGATATTTGTGAGACAATCAGAAATCATAACACTAATAAAACTGAATTATTAAATTTTAGATATAATATTGGCAGTTGTGGCTATGTTTAAAAAAAGGCTCCAAGCCAGGCATGGTGGCACACACCTGCAGTTCCAGGTGCTCAGGAGGCTGAGGCAGGAGGATTGCTTAAACCCAGGAGTTTAGGCTAGCCAGGAAATATAGTAAGATCTTACTCCTTAAAAAGAGGTGAGGAGGGGGTGGTGCCTATGGCTCAAAGGAGTAGGGCGCCAGCCCCATATGCCAGAGGTGGTGGGTTCAAACCCAGCCCTGGCCAAAAACTGCAAAAAAAAAAAAACAGAGGTGAGGAGGAGATTTCTCATCACTCAGAGATACATACTGAAAATTTTAAGTATGAAATGATAGGATATTTAGGATTTGCTTCAAGATAATATGAGAAGGTGAAATGAACGGCTAATCCTGTGGTTGGGGCAGGATTAGCCAAGGATTGCTGTTGGCTGGTCGGCTCAGTGAGGGGTTCACAGGTGATCATTACTCTCCTCTGTCTTCTTTTTTACATGTTCAAAATGCTCTCTAATAAAATAGTTTTAAAAAGTGATGGATATGGGCCTTCTAGTCTAAAGCAATAAGGGGTTTAGACTTGAATGCTGAAGGGTATTTTTCTTTCCAGCTTCATTTCTCCTCAATTCAGCCTTAACCTACAGTCTAACAATAAAAAAAATTATTTGAAGTTCTCTGAAAAAGTCATGTTTTTAGGCCAGTCTCAATGGCTTCCTCCCAGCACTCTGGTAGGCTGAGGCAGGTGGATTGCTTGACCTCAGGAGTTGGAGACCAGCCTGAGCCAGAACAAGACTCCGTCTCTACTAAAAATAGAAACTGGGTGTGTGGCAGGTACCTGAAGTCCAACTACTCAGGAGGCAGAGGCTGAGGCTGGAGGCTAAGGCAGGAGGCTGGCTTGAGCTCAAGAGCTTAGTTTGCTGTGAGCTAAGATGATGCCACAGCACTTGAGCCAGGAGGACGGAGTGAGACTGTCTCAAAAAAAGAAATTAAAAAATAAAGTCACATTTCTATACACTTCTGTGGCTTTGCCCTGCTCTTACCAAGATAGGGAAATTAGAAAAACACTCCCCCCGCTTCCGGACTCTTCTAATTCAAACTCTTCCCTCAGCCTAGACTGAGACTCTAGTTCCGGGTTAGGCCCCCTCGGACCCCCAGGACAGGGAGAGTATCTTGTAGCTCAGCCCTGACCAAGCTGTGCGATTAACGCTTCTTTATCCATCTTCCCTACAGTCCTGCTGCCTTCCGATTGTTCACCATGTTGTAACCCGGGAAAACCTCACGAAACACAATCTGCCACATCAATCTCTGATTTATAAACTGTTGGAACAAAACCAGCCCTGCTCATCTCGGCCTCACCAGTATCTCAGCCTCCCTCGGAATACGTCACAGCACACTGAAGACTGTCAGAATGGAAGCCTTAAGGAATGGAGATGCTCTGTCTCCTCCTCACGGGTAAACGGTAAACCCGGGAGCTCGCACAGTTTTAAACACAGCCCACATCTACTCACTGGTGCAACAGTCTGGGCGTACCCCACCGGTTTCCTCATTCCCTCACACACTTAACAATGGCCCGTGTTCCGTTACTACACTCCTACAAGGATGCTGGGCCTCAGGGAACCAGCGGTACGCAAAAGACTTGATCCTCTCCTGTCACAGAAGCTGAGAGTTTAGCTGGAGACAGAAACCGATCAAACCACCACAACTAAAACCAATACCAGCAGATAGACATAAAATGCTCCGGAGGAAGTGGGGGGGTGGTGGGGATGAAAGCCTTTAGCAGAAGAACCTGATGTAATCTGGTGGGGGCGGGGGCAGAAATATCCGGGAGGGCTCCATAGAGGAGGTGGCATTGAGTAAAGCCTGAATGTCTTCTGAAAGCCAATAAATGTCATCTATCATTAATGATTCCTTAGATAAGGTACAGATGGCGGAGCACACTGAGCTGCGCTAAGTGGCAGAGGCTGTCAAAAATTGGCACACACATTTTAGGAAAGGAAAACACTGTTCAATTTGTAATATGCAAGTCACGTTTGCCTTCTGCAATTAAGAGGCATTCAACGTGACTCGTATTCATCTCCTGTTATTAGTATATATTAAGCATTAGAACGTCAATACAGTTTTTTCCTTTCTTCAAGTCTGCATACATTTTGGGGGCACCCTCTATATACAGTGGTCACCCAGTAGAAACTTAATGTACTGCTGTGTATTATTCCCGTCATCTAAGTGAGATTTTTTAATGTATGGAGAAGGTGGCCACCTATGGAACAGGTGCTGAAACGGCGGGCGTGCAGACAGAGGTGAAATTCCTCCAGCACCATGTCGGAAATGCTGACTTTTGCATTTGCTCTGACAGCTCCCTAGAAAGAGAAATAGTGTGAAAAGACAGTCCAGAGAAACTGTCTCCAGTGACCCAGCCACACAGGACAACTCGATGCGAAAGCCCCATCATGTGTGCAGACGGCTATTCCTCCGCCTTCCTTCCATCTTCATTGATTATCGCTCCTTTCACCCACCCTTGTCTACTTGGCAAATTCCAAGTCACCCTTCAGGTCCAGATCTGTCTCTGTGCCAGTTTCCCTGCTACCTTCAAGCTAAACTCAGGCTCTCTCCTTTCCGTTACAAGTCGGAAAGACCACGCTAGTTTTTAACAGTGGAGGTAGCCTGAGCTCCTGGCCACAGTCTCCATCCCTCCACAAGTCCATGTCCTGTGCTGTGTGGCTATGAGTGCCCCACACCCTCCTCCTCTCACTGCAAGGCGGTGGGCAGGGCCTCCCCTCCCACCTCTAGACTTTGGATTCCGTCACCTACTGAAAAGTGAGTGCACACCTGCTCCTAGTCTAGGCCTCAAGAGATTTTAGGTGCCTCTGCTTACTCTCTTGAACCTCTGGCAATGCAAGGAGCAGATACCTGGGATACCGTGCGGGGCCCATGAGGTGGGTAAGAGCTACTTGGAGAAGAACAGTGAAGCCCCAACTGGGCAGACACCCCCAGGATGTCTTGGACAGGCAACATAGACCCCAGTAGGGAAGCCCAACCGAGCCCAGGTAATGCACCAGATCATGAGCCAAGTGAATGGTGACCGCACTTGCTGTGCTCTGTGACAGAGCGAGTTAAACGACTCAGCACTTTACAGTGCAACTAAGTTAATCCAGGTAGGTTTCTTTCGCCGTAAAGGAAGGGTAAAGGAAGGGGTGGAGATGTCTTAGTCCTCACGGGTGGAGAGCGTGCTTGGAGTGAAGACGAGGCAGGAAATTTTATGACTACACGTGACTTTGGCAACTCCATCCTCCATCAGGATTATTCAAACTCCATAAGGGTCCAATTCATTTGGGTCTCAGTAAATCAAACTGGTGGATAACACGAATGAGCTTTTAAGCAAGAGAAATGGCGAAGTTTAGAGAGTGCATCCGAGGCCACAGGCTCTCCAGAACTCCCAGGAGAGAAAGTACAGGATCTCATTTTGTTAGCGGGTAAAAGCCAGATATTAACAGCAGAACAAAGGTTTGCCTCTCCCTGAAGCCTCTATTCAGACAAGTGTTTTCCCACCACCCCCACTCCCGTCCCCTTCCCCCCTCGCCTGAGTTTCAGTGGAAAATTTGACCTCCCCCACAGCTATTCACCTTCAGGCAAGCAGCACCTACCAGCCCATTATGCCACACCGCCTCTCCACCCTTGCTTTGTAGGACTAGAATTAGAGATGAGGCCTTAGAGAGTCAGAGGCTGCACTGCAGGCTGACCCCAGGGTCAACAGCCATAAGGAATGCTGCCCCTGCCCAGGCCCCTCTAAGAGAGAAGGGCCACTCTCTGCTTGCCTGTTGGTTCACTGCTGGCCAGAATGCCAGGGCAGAAACTCCCATTCCTTTCATTGATATCAGATTTGTTAATGCCACATCGACTCTGAATACCTATGCGAAAGTCAAAATAACACGAACCAAGAGTGGACAAAACAGAAACAAATAACTAATTTGCGGGGACTAGTTCACCTGAAGGAAGATCAGAACATCTGTAAGAGGCAAGTCCCACCAAAGTAGAAATTATGAAAACACTGGAAGAAAACATCACCAATGAAAACAGTGAGAAGGAGAAGAACGGAAGAAAGACTTTCCAGAACTATAGACGCCGACTTTAAGATTAAATTCAAAATTTCCAAAGGAGAACTAAAAAAACCATGGGCACTGATGAAAATCAAATTAACATTCTGAGGATCAAGTGAATGAAATATTTAGAAGTAGCGAGGAAACACAGAGACGGAAATCATGAAGGGAGAGAGAAGAGGCTTAGAGGACAGATCCAGCAGCCTCGCAGGAGAATAACAGGAATTCCAGGAAAAAAGTAGGAGAGAGAGACACATGCAACTGACTCAGGGAGAAAGACAAAGAAAAGAAGGGGTGAGAGAAAGAAAAAAAATAAAAAAAATAAAAAAAAGAAGGGATGAGAGAAATCTTATAATTAAATGAATACGGGGCTGGATATTTTACTATACTGAGCTGAAGTAAGACCGAAGCCTGCAGATTAAAAGTCTCATTAAGTCCAGGAAGTGAATCCAGGAAATACTTGAATTTCAAGAGTAAACAGAAAATTATACAAGCTTCCAGACTGCAAGCAAAAGTTATTAATACTTAACAAAGGCAAGGGATTCAGACTAGCTGAAGGCATTCTCATCTATAACTTTGGAATGGAACAGACATTGGAATAATGTACAGACTGAAAAGGAAAACTGATCCAAGAATCCAAGAATCCTACACCCAGACAAAACATGATTCAGCTGTCAGCAGAAAAAGAAAAACATTTTCAACGTGAAAGGATTCAGAACGTAAAGTCCCATCACACTCTCTGAGAACAGTACCTGAGAAAGAACACAACCCGATAACGGTTCAGGGCAGCTGTCTCGACCTGGTGGAAATCAGAGGCTGGAGGAATGAGCAGACACTGACATTCGTTCATTCTCTCTCTCTCTCTCTCTCTCCCCCTCTCTCTCGTGTGTGCGTGTGTGTGCATGTATGTGTACAAACATGCTTGCATATACACACAGAAACATATATAGACACACAAACACACACATTTTTATTATTTTTTTATTAAATCATTGTACATAAATACTATCATGGGGTACAATATACTGTTTCTGTATACAATTTGAAATACTTTCATCCAACTGGTTCACATGACCTTCATGTCTTTTTCTTAGTTATTGTGTTAAAACATTTATATTCTACATTTAGAGAGATTCACATGTACCCTTACAGGATGAACCACAGGCGTGATCCCACCAATCACCCTCCCTCCACCCGCCCTCCTCCCTCCCCT
>NW_003852461.1:6306572-6316439 GCF_000181295.1 Otolemur garnettii | reverse complement strand
AGCCTTCATGTCATTTTCTTAGTTGTTGTGTTAAGATGTTTATATTCTACTTTTAGAAAGATTCACTTGTACCCTTATAAGATAAGCCATAGAGGTGATCCCACCAATCACTCTCCCTCCACCCATCCACCCCTCCCCCTCTCACCACCCCTCCCATATTCTTAGACTATAATTAGGTTATAGCTTTCCTATGAAAGCTATAAATTAGTTTCATAATAGGGCTCTGTACACTGGATACTTTTTCTTCCATTCTTGAGATACTTTGCTAAGAAGAACAAAATTTTAAATGATAATGTAAATATCAAGGTATAAGATAAGATCGAAAATATCACAGAAGACAAAGAACATTTCACAATGACAAAAATGCTCAATCCAAAAAGAAAACTACCACTGATAAAATTTCATGAATGAAATGACATAGTGAGAAATACACAAAACAGGGGCTTCTGGAAATGAAACCAAAGCGCTCAGAAAAGACAATTCTATTTAAAGATTTCACTCCCAGAATTTGAAGAAACATGTAAACTGTAAGAATAAGAATAAACGTTATTATTACTACTGAGGAAGTAAGTAGCATAAATATAATCAACAAATTTAATTCTATATATTTATACAAGAAGAGGGAGGGAGAGTTATTTATAAAACAAGCAGAGATTATGTGGGTTAAGTGTGGGTTAAGTATTTAGAGAGAAATTCAGTTTTGAAGGTTTTTATTAGAAAATAAGGATGCCTGAGAATTAATAACTCAACCAGCCAAGAAGGGAATTATGAAAAACAATAATAGATTATACTAAAAGAAAGATTGAAAAGGAGTAATAAAGATAAAGGATACCTAAGAGGTAAAATGCCCAGACAAAATTCAGGGAATCAACAAAGCCCAAACATGGTTCTGTAAAATGACAAATGGCAAGTAAAAACTTCTCTCAAAAGTAAGCAAGAAAAAAGAAGAAAAGGTAAAAAATAACAAATATCACAAATAAAAACAGAGGTCATAGCTACAGATAAAGTAGACATTAATAGGAAAAAACAGATAATATGAACCAACTTTGTAGTAATCTAAAAATGTAGATCACATAGAATTAGACAATGTACTAGAAAAATATAATTTACCAAAACTGACCCAAGAAATCTTCATAAACTTACTGCCATTTAAAAAAGCAAGTCAGTAAAAATCATCTCTCAAATAAAACTTCAAGTACAAATGGTTGTACTAGAAAGTTCTAACAAATGTTCAAGGAACAGATCACTCCAAAGTATTCCAGAATCTACAAGTAGAAGGAAATTCCCCACATTACCTAAGAAGGTAGGGTAACATGTTCTAGCAACCAAACAAATCTAGCAAGAGAAACAAAAACCCTAGGCCACGCTCACAATACAAAAGTGAGCCAAAATTCTAAAAATAAGACACAACTGAATTCAATTTTTAAAATCTGAAAAAAATACACTATGAATAACACTCAAGGAAACTTTAACAATATGATATGTAGGAATATATTTTATGACAGCATTTTATGAAAGAGAGAATGATCAACTTGTATTAATATTAAAGAATGTAAATATTAAATAAATAGATTAATGTTGAAGAATATTAAATATCTGATGAAGTTAAACACCACATCAGGATAAAAACTCTTGCTGAAGTAGAAAGAGAAGCTTCTGCTTATTACCATTTTATCTTCCCCTGTTAAATAACTAGAAAGTAGAAAAGATGTGTTAAATAACTGAGACCTCAACAACGGCTGCACAGAGAGTGACCCCCAAGAGGGGGTACAGGGTCCGAGATGAGGTGAGTCCTGAGCCCTAAAATCATTCTGGCTTTCTGCCTGGAGGGATATGCCACACCACACAGCGGGAACAGGGGTCCCAAGGAAATCACAGCTACTTATGCAGGTGAGGAAACAACAACCAGAATTCAAAACACTTGAGGAGTAACAGAGACCTCCAAAGAGGAGGTGGTAGGGCGGGGAGAGAGCTGCAAGTTTGTAACCAGAAGCAACAGAAACTAGAAGAAAATAAAATAACATCTTTAAAATATTGAAAAATATAAAAAAAAATCAATCTAGAATTCTATATTCAGAAAAAAATCTTTGAACAATAAATATGAAATATAGACTTTTTTTTTTTTTTTGAGACAGAGTCTCACTATGTTGCCCTGAGTAGAGTGCTGTGGCGTCATAGTTCATAACAACCTCATACTCTTGGGCTTAAGTGATTCTCTTGCCTTAGCCTCCCAAGTAGCTGGGACTACAGGTGCCCGCCTAATGCCTGGCTATTTTTTTGCTGAAGTTGTCACTGTTGTTTGGCAGGCCTAGGCTGGGTTTGAACCTGCCAGCTCTGGTGTATGTGGCTGGCGCCCTAGCTGCTGAGCTAACGGCGCTGAGCCGAAACATAGATATTTTTGACAAACAGAAGTTGAGAGTATTTATTTTCAAGAAAGCCATCTGGTGAGAAATGATAAAATTCTTCAGAGAGGAGGAAAACAGGACAATATCAGAATTGAGAAATATGTGACTGTATACATAAAACATAAATTTTTCATTTTTAAAAGTTGACTTTAAATCTTTGTCTTTAAAAGATGCAACTGAGAAAACCCCCCCCCCATGTATTTTGGGGTTTACAATACATGTACAAACAAAACATACGACAATAATAGGACAAATGGACAATATGAAAGTAATCCTAGAGAAATTGGTTTAAAAAAAGAGGTAAAACTAATAAACCAATTTTGGAGATAAAGTAGAATACTAAAAAAAAGTAATCTGGAAAATATAGGAAAAGGAAAAACTTACATAGAATATAAGGAACAAAGATAAAACAAATAGTAAGATGAGAGATTAAAACACAACCATTAAATGTAAGTAGGTTAAAAACTTCCACTATAAAGGCAGAGAGCATAAGGCTGGATAAAAATAAAGATAATACCCAACTACATGCCGTCAAAAAGAAACATTTTAAATATAAAAACAGAGAATATATTAAAATGTAAAAGGGTACAAAGAAGATGTTCCATGTAAATATTATTAATAGAAAAGCTGATGTGGCTGTATTAGATGATCAGACAAAGTCGGCTTCAGAATAAGAAATGTTACCAGGGATAAAGAGGTACGTTATATAATGATAAAAGGGTCAATTCACCAAGGAAACTCCTGAGTTATGAAAGAAATCATAATTTTTAGAATGGCAAGGTAAACTCAGCTAAGATTAGATTTCCACCCCCCCCTCCCTGATTCCTAGAACTAGAAAACATACGATGTAAACACTACATGAAATCTAAGATTCAGGATAGCATCACGGAATGTGGTCACCCAAAGTTGCCCTTGTTTCTTATATAGGAATTCAGTGGTCTCCCAGCTCATACTGACCAAAGGAGCGGGCAGATTAAAGGAGTACAAAACTGTGGTTGGCTGCATTTCCTACTGTTTCAAGTACAAGTATGTACGAGTGAGGAGGACCAGCAGACACCAAAGGATCAACCTCATTATCATAAAAGAATGTCATTATTTTATTATGTTTGAATTCTGGCCTGCGGGGAATTTCAGTCTGGCAACAACCTCCCTGAGCAAAGAACCTTATCTGCCTTGCTCATCATAATATCCCAGCCCCAAGCACAGTGATACTCTGGCAAGTTTTGAGAGCTCAATGCACGTTTATTGAGTGAATGATAAAAACCTTCAAATCTTAGTTATAGAAGGAGCTTTCAGGTTCCTAGATCTCTAGCCACTGCTGTGCATTCAGGCCCTAGAAGAGAGAGAAGTTAGATTCCTTGAGTATCTGGAGCTGTAGCATCAGATCACTGGGTGTACCGCACAGCTCATCCACCTCAGAAAAACAAGGAAAGCCTTTTGAAAAATGCATTGGATGCAGTGGCTCATGCATATAATCCTACCACTCTGGGAGGCTGAGGCAGAAGGACCACTTGAACTCAGGAGTTCAAGACCAACTTGAGCAAGAGCGAGAGCTCAACCCCATCTCTACTAAAATGTGGAGGGCACCTGTAGTCCCAGCTATTTGGGAGGCTGAGGCCAGAGGCTCAAACGCTTGAGCCTAAGAGTTTGAGGTTGCTGTGAGCTATGATGCCACTACACTCTACCCAGGGTGACAGAGTGAGACTCTGTCTCAAAAAAAAAAAAAAAAAAAAAAAAGAACAAAGAAAATGCATTTTTGCCTAACTCACATCCCTCCCACCACCTACTTCCCAAGACATAAAAACATGCCAAATCTCTAACAGATCTTTTTTTCCTATTTCAAAAAATTCAACAACAACAACAACAAAAGGCTTCCAGTTAAAAACACCAGATTGACTGCATGTTGATCTCTGCTCCCTTTAAAATCCCAATAAAGGGGCTGCATGAACGTATTCCAAAAAGGCAAAGAACCACGATGGGAAAGACAACAGGACAGATGGTGACAGCGTCACAAGTATCAAAGCAGAAGACACAGATGGGTGAGTGATGACTGCCTCTGTAAACCCGGGAGAAATCAAACCCTAAGAGCAAGGGGAAACTCAGGTGCAAAATGATTACCCCACAGAGACCCAGGGAGGTTCAGGAGGTGGCTGGTACTCAGCACCTCCAAAAATGTGGATAAAAATGGGTCCAATACAGTAGGCGGGTTCAAAGTCTGGGAAGTAAGTAGACCCCATGTGACCTCACTGTGAGCAAGAGGGTTACCTCCGCTCCCACAGCTGGGAGACCACGACTGAGGCTCACCCACAGAGAGAGTGGGGTACCAAGTCCAAGTGTGAGTTGGGGCAGCTGGACAAAAACAGACAGAATTAAGTCAGGTTTGGCTTTGTTGCAGGCCAGCCCTCAGGCTCTTTCCCCAACTCAGCTACCAGAGCTCTGGCTGCCAGGTTTTCACCCTGAAGATTTATTTTGGGGGCATCTGATCAGACAAAAGGAAACATGTAAGGCTGAGTGGGAGAGCAGCAGACGCAGGAAGAATGGCCCAGCCAGAGCCCTCCAGCCTTAGGAGGATTAACATACGGCAATACAGGTAAAGCTCATTTTTGATGATAAGTAAATGGCAACTGCTATAATTATCATCACCTTTATTTTTAAAAAACACATTTGATCACAGAACATTTACCGAGGGCCCACTAGGCACAGATCAGAGTTTTCTCAGGCAGGCAGCAGCCTCCAGTCTCTGAGAGAAACAGAGGGAAAGGGTCACTGAGACCTTAGAGCCAAAGATCACAGAGCGGCTTCACCAGGAACAAGGAGAACGTCCCACTCCGCCTTCACTCAGAGCGAGGCTCGCGTCAAAAGCACAGGCTGCTGAGCTCCAGAGGCCTGATCACTCTCACGTATTTCTCCAATAAGATTTTATAAAAACGGAGTCGGCACTGTTGCATTATTTATATGCGGTTCTCCGTATTGACACTGCCAGGCCCCCACTTTCAAGGGAAACCTTTTGTTCTCTGCTTGGGGAAGGCAGAACCTGGAAAGTCTCAACCGAGCAAGCGAGTGAATAGCAGAATAATTAGAGCTGAGAGCAGGGATAAATTACCAAGATATTCCTGACTACAGCCTTTGGTACATCACAGGCCTCTGACGGTTCTCTTCCAACCCATGCAGCAGCCTGAATTACCAGCCCTGAAGATACAGCTCGTGGGGAGATTTAATGACGAGGACTGGACTGCTAATTGTATCAACAAAGAGACCCAGAGTGCGTGTTTCTGAAAAAATACCAATGCTCCATTTGGAGCCGCTTCTGTGAAAGAGCTGTCAGGTCTCAGGCCTGTTACTATTGGCTCTGTACTTCATCAAGACCTGCTGACAGGCCTGTGACAGATCGAAATAATATATGCAATGATGCAACGCAGGGCGATATTAAATTGCCTTTTTAGTTAGACTTGCCGATAACATGGTTCAAATGTGACCGTGACAATATGGGGAGCATGAAAGGGCTGAATAAATAACCGAGTGGAGGGAATTTTCCCAGGCCCCCAAAAGAAAGAGATCTAAGAATCAGAGAACAAAGGATCCTGAAGTCTCCACCAGAATATTCCAAGATCTTGGGGAAGCCCTGGGATTCATGGATTTAGATTTTAAAATAAAGATGGTACTAATTACAGGCAAGATGAGAGAAGGTGGGGGAACGGAGGAGGAAAGGAAAGAAAACAAGTGACATCCAGCTGAGTCCCTGTGACACATCAGGCGTGGTGCATGGGAGTTTCATGTGAGTTACTGAATGTCATAATAAACTGCAAAGACACTACCCAGATCCCAGTTTGATGGAAAAGAACACTGATGCTCAGAGGGCTCAGTCACTGGAGGTCATACCATTAGGAAGGAGCAGGGCCTAAGTTCAAACCCTGCCCTGGACAACTCAAAGTCTATACATATGGCTAGACACAGTGGCTCACGCCTATAATCGTATCACTCTGGGAGGCCACAGCAGGTGGATTGCCTGAGCTCAGGAGTTCAAGACCAGCCTGAGCAAGAGCAAGACTCCATCTACTAAAAACTAGCTGGGTGTTGTGGCAGACGCCAGTAGTCCCATGTACTCAGGAGGCTGAGCAAGAGGATTGATTGAACCCAGGAGTTTGAGGTTGCTGTGAGCTAGGATAATGCCATGGCGTTCTACCCAGGGTGGGAGTGAGACTCTGCCGCAAAAAAAAAGAAAAAAAAAGAAAGTCTACACTCGTTGACTGCATGCTTCCTCAGCCCCACTCATAAAAAGATACTTACAGAGCACTGCAAAGGCCAGGTAGCCCAAGGAAAAGAGCGCAATAGTTTTAAGGTATTTGATGTTTCTGTGTTTCTCTTACATAATTCTTATATTAATATGAAAATAAAACAGATAACGATCTCCAGCAACACAGAGCTGGAGGGAGCAGGGAAGGAGCCGCCTTAGGTTTCCTGTGAGATGTTCTGGTAGAACGAGGTGTTCAGGGGATGTGCACCAGGCAAGGACACAGGGACAAAAATGAGATGCTCCCTTAAGACATGAAAATGAAGTTTGCTTTTGGGAGATCAGCTGTGAATGAACCCAAAATGAATAAGGGTGAAATATCCAAAAAATATTTTAAGAAAAAGAAAAAAACTAAAAGGAAGAAAGAATGACTTCCAGGGTACTTACAGCTCACAGTCACCAGACTAAACCAGGCAATAAGGTGGCTTAGGAAAGGCATGTGGGTCAGATGAATGAGCAGCCTGCAGGGGAGCAGAGGGAGGTGAGGGAGAAGGGGAAGGGGAGGCGAGTGTCGGGGAGAGGGAAGGGCATCCAGGAAGAAGGGCGTGTGCAGATGGGAGGCAGCGAGGTCAGACACATGCCTGGGGCAGCCTTACGGTGCAAACCTCCGCAGCCAAGTGTTTCCTCCAGGAAGGAGCAAAAGGGTCCTTCGCTTCCTCCCTTCACCCTACCACAAATATTCACTCCGCTCTTAGGAGGTACCAGGCACAGGTGGGTACTGTCTCTTCCCTCACGGAGCTTAGTTAGAGTCTAGCAAAAAAGGCAAGTTCACGGAAGGCTCACTCAAATATCTATGCAGTACCATGAAGGGTAAGTATAAAGAAGAAATATTACAGGGTGTCTGTAGAGTGTATGACATCAAAGGACATGTGGAAGATAAGAAGCCGCACCCTGCAATAGATTCCTCCCTGAAGGGGGAACGTACAGGGTCCTGGTTTTCCATGGAGTGCCTTCCCCTCCTTCATTTTCAATGGCACACTCTGTGGCCTAAGGGCCATTTAAATGGGGCTGCCGTGTGATGGAGACATCTTCAGACCCCCACCCCTTGATCTGTGCCTGCCTTTCCGAGCTCCTCTCCTAGTATTGTTGGGTTCCTGACTCAATAATTTCAAGCTCATTCTGAGTTCTTGGACCTGGGACTTAATCCCAGCCTTCTGGCTCTGGCCATCTGAAAACTCAGGTCCACCCCCCTCGTTCTTCCAAAGGTCGCAGAGTCTGGCGCCAGCTTCCTCTGCAGGGTCTACCCTCATATGTTTGTGAGGTTAGTGATACCAAGCCCTATTCCCAGTCACGGCTGTGCCCCAGCGTAACTCAGAAGAGATTGGGGACATACACGCCTATCTGAGCCTGGCTCAGAAGAGAAAAGCTTCCTCAAACATTTTCCAACCTTAAATAATCCAATATTAAAATAAGTCTCCCAGTATCAACCCATTTTGACCCATCTTATTACAGGATAACACACTGTCTTCCTAAGGACAGAGTGCTGTCCACAACCCTTATCTTCCAACACTCTTCGTCCTACTGGCCTCTCCCACTTTCCATTCATTGAGTGCTGACCTGATCCAAGTTATCTAAAGGGTGCAAAGCCATAAGCCTGCGATCTAATGCTGCAGACACAAGAAATACGTGGAAAATAGCAAGCTGTTCTAAAGCAATGCGTTGGGGGTCGGCAACAAGGAAAAGAAAGTTACTGCATTAATATACGGTCATCCGAGGCTGCTCTGCTTTGAAGAGGTAACGTAAAGATCCCTGGTGAGAAAGGAGGCAGATTTAAATGTTTTTATTTCTGCCAAGTGGCCCAGGGCATCTCATTCTGTTTGGTTATTGGGCCACTTTATGATTTATTTCTGGTCTCGGGAGCATCCAGCAAACATCTACTGAAGATCATTCTTCAATGTAGATAACCACATGGATAAGTTATAAAACGTATTTTCTTGATAAGCTATGGTTATCTATCTTTACAAATTCTCTTAGTAATAACGATCGCACGTCTAGCAGAATATCTAGCATACTATAGGCACTCAACAAATATTCTTTACCTTTATCTTTCATGAGACATTTTTAGGAGGTATCTAAAGGCACGGTCATTTCCCACATACTAACTGTCCCAAACTACTCTCTCTGGTTATGCTCAGTGATATCATCTGCAGGTATTTGATTCTTCCAACCCCTGAGAATAGGTAGCAGATCTTACAAGTCTAGTTTTCTTACTCTATCATTCTAAAAATGGTCTGAAGGTGCAAGAAGAACAAGAATTAGAAGCTCTCTTCCCCTCTCTGGTCTCCCTTTGTCAGGACTCACTGGGCCCCAGATGCCTGAGGTTTCCCTCATGACAGCAGGCGTAACATGTGATGCCCTCAGTCACGTCAAGGAGCTGCCCACTTACTCTTCTCTCAGAGCTGACAATTTTAACATAGAACGGTATCTCTCTGACACAAATGGGAGAGGACCAGAAGATGACTTCCCAAACTGGGCAAGAGACTAGATCATGAAAATTAAGTTGGTGATGAACAAGCATAGACTTGAAGACTTCCTCGCTTTCAAGAAGCCTTGTGTCTAAGAAAGGAAGGAAAAGAAAGAAATAGGAAAAGGAAATGGAAACCAATGGAAAAGGAAAACAAACTGAAAAAATGGCCTTAAAACTAGATTCTCAGTGTTCTTCAGGGATCAAGATCCAGAAACTGGCAGAAATAACACATCAGCTCTTTAGGAGGAGGGTACTTCCAGACTCGCCATCAAGGTCAAAAACATGGCAACTTTGTGACTTAGCCATGGGTCTCTCCTGTGTCAAGGGATTAATAGCCTGTGAGGGAGGAGAGCACCTTAAGAGGTCCAGCCAGCAGGGGTGGGGCTGGGGTTGAATCCCAAACCATCAGCTTCAGAGTCCTCGACTTTGACAACTATGCAAACTGCCCCTAGAAACACACCCTCTGTGTGGTTGGTGAATTTCACAGGTGAAATATAAGCTATTTAAAAGAAACCGCAGAGGATGAGGGCAATTCTACCTGGAAATTCGAAGGATGCTTCACTTAGGAGTAGGGTAGGTTTGGGACCGGACACGGTGCTGCCATGATTCATTAGTAAGGAAGATATCCTCTGTTCATTTTCTTCCTCTGTTAAAGAAGGTAACAATAGTACTTGTCTCAGAAATTCCTTAAAAGGTTAAATGCT
>NW_003852461.1:6300914-6306452 GCF_000181295.1 Otolemur garnettii | reverse complement strand
AATGAAAAGTCACTTTAAGACACTGCTCAGACAGGACAGAGCAATGAGACGGGTTCTCAGCTCCAACCGGATGAGCATTACCTACCTGAACAAATGAAATAATGACATAGGCAACCCAGCTCAACTTTGCTCCACCGGACATAAAGTTGAGTTAAAATCAAACTCTTGGTTTATATCTTGAACTTGCAAGGCAATCTTGGGCCCAAACCATGCCCTCTCTAAGCACAGTCAGAGGCAAAGCCACTCAGAATACTCTGTCCATGGAGTCATCCCTTAATTGCCAAACACATTTTTTCCTAGTGCTACATGTGACACTGCAGAGATTCAGAGGTCAATAGCAGGCCTCCTCCCTGGAGCACCTCAGAGGTGGAAGGAAAGGTAGACACAGGGGAAAGGGCAGAGAGTGTTATTAGAAGGTTTCCACGTGGGGGAATAAGAGAAACAGCTGCTTTCACCTGAAAATACTTCTCTTTCTAAAGATGGTTATTCTTCTATTCCATGCCCTTCTAATTGTTCCCTAGGCACAACTCTCTCTTCCATCTGACATGCTTTTTTGTTCTCTATTTCCAAACCACACACACACACACACACCTTTATCTTTATGGAAACACAGAAGGCTAGAGAAATGATCTCCGTGGAGGCTCTGGGATTGAATGTGCATAAGGTCTGTATCCCAGGGAGCCTAGGAGATAGAGTACTAAGCTGTCTAGTACCTTGCCTAGTCTCTGGCTAATAAAGGTGCAGTTTACTGAATGGGTCACGCTCCCACTCACTTCTGGGCTTGGTCGGTCACACAGTCCTGAAACACCTTTACCTTTCTTACCCTTGGTGAGTGTTAATCGCCCTCAGATGTCAATTCCTCTGGGAGTTGATCCAAGTGGACATTTGTCCCTCCACCGTGCTTTCACTGCTCCTGGTCACGGCACTAATTGCATTATAAATGCCTAAATTCTTTCTCTCTCCCCCACTAGCGTGGGCACGAGAGGCAAAGATGGCACTCTCTGCATCCTGCTCTTCCTAGCGAGGTAGACGCATAGATGCTAATGTTTGCTGAAACAACAGCTCATGACTGAGGTCTTCCTTAACCTCCCTACATACACAGATACCCTATTTTATTCTTGCACAGGACATTTGCTTTTAGTGTTCAGCTACAGGTCTACTGATGCAACTCAGCCCAGAAGCTGAGTTTTTAAATGAGTTCAGATCAAAAGCTAACAAAACTGCCAACAAACAAAAAGGAAGTTGCCTGCTCACTATTCTTTTTACAACTAGCGGGGAGGAGCTTGTGAGCTGTTTTTTTTTAAATGAGCGGCCATAGGAAGAGGTAAAAGTGCCCTCAGAATGTACCGCGCTCTTCTCTATCTCCTTTAGAATTACCATGTGTTTTTCTAATTGAGAGCACTCCTTGGGCTTATTTATAAACCAGATCTGAAAAAAAAAAGAAAATACAGGGCTTAAATTCACTCTGTTTCCCTTGTGCATCATTTCTTTTTCTTTTGAACCTTGCAAAGCCGTTTATAACAAATAAATCATGTCTTATAAATTAAGCAACTGGAGAAACTGAGACGGGAATGGTTGATGGCAAGCTTAAAAAGATAGATCCATCGCTCGGGGTCACGGTATTCCAGTTACCCACCAGCCTGGCTGCATCGACGGATGTTAGTGGTGTCAGACATATTTCTAAGGACACCAAACATCAACGGTCACTTACTAATCATACCCAGCAGTTAAGTTTTTCTAGGCAAGAGACCAGTAAGTTAAGAGAGTAGGATTCGATGGTTTGGAAATAGAGAACAAAAAGGAATGTCAGAAGGAAGAGAGAATTATGCGTCGGGAAGAGAAGGATTTGGAATAATGGAATAACCATCTTTAGAGAGAGAAATATTTTCAGTTGAAAGCAGCTGTTTTTCATTTCTCTGAAGGCAATGAGCATAAATTTCAGTAAGGGAGGGTTTAGATTTGCTGAGGCAAAGCTGCCCAACTAACAGGGCTGGAAGACACGGTGACTTGGAAGAAAGAGGATGACAGCCTTCTTTAAGGAAAGGAGAGCCTCTCCACTTAAGGCGGCTGGGAAACTGGTTTTAAGAAAGGGGAATGGATAACACAGATGATTTCTAGTGTTATTATTAGTACTGTTGTTGTTATTCGGGCTCAAAGGTTCTGTGATTCATTCCATTTACTGTAAAGCCGACCTCTTAAATCGCAACAAAAAGACCATATTGAAGAATAGTGTTTCTGGGAATTTCAAATTCATGAAAACAGTTGTTCCTAATTTATGGTCTTATTTAAATAAAAACACACACGTTTCCTTTTAAACTTCAATTTAATAAAAATCTATGGCGTGGCTATGAAGTGCAAATTCTGCGCAAGGTGTCGGGAGCATGAAGACGGGACCCCGTCTGCGGCCTCAGTCCCCTGGAGGAGAGAAAATGAGTCCGCCCATGACCGTGTCGTCAGTGAGATATAGTAAGTGACATTATAGAATCATAAACTGCCGTGGAGTAACAAGGAATAAAAAGACAATCTAAGTGGCCAGGACAAACTAGGGAGATGTAAATTATGAGGTGGGTAAATGTTATAAACATCGTAAACAAAGGCACAGAACTACGGTTATTTGAATCATGCCTGAGAACAGAGAACGACTTCATTCGGTTTGAAAAATGCGAGGTGTACTGAGAAAATAAGAAAATACAGAAGTTGTTTTGAGTCCTGTGACGGACCCCTTCTGTAAGTCTCTAACTGTGGGGCAATGGACATGACCCTTAAGTCAAAGGAAATTCATTTCTAATTATCTTCTCTCTCCATTGGCATAAATCATACCAAATTAAGGTTTTTTTAAAAAACAACGTTCCTAATATTGGTAAGTTACAATTTAGGCATTTAACTGATGTCTGCCAAACACATGCAGAACTTTTGGCTTTGCATCCACTGTGATGCATCCGTCCATAAGGGGTCAATATGAGCCTTGATTGCTCAGTGGAAAAACAGCTATTGAGACGTTCTTGGCATGTCATGTAAATATCTAAAAATGTCATCACAGTGGGTATGTGACTGTGAAAATGTTTTTCAAACCAGAAGGAGAGACACATCAACATTAGTTATTTGTAAAAGTCTAATCTATAATGTCCCTGAGCCTTAGAGCTGGCTAGTTCTGCAGAATTTGTAAAGCATTCTTAGAGGTATAATGACAAAAAGGAGGAAACATATAAGTTCTCAGCTGATACTTTCAAGTAAACAGAAGCAATGTTTTAAGATGCTCTGTAGTCTGATGAAAAAGGCAGAAGTTGGGAGGTGCCTGTGGCTCAGTGAGTAGGGCGCCAGCCCCATATACCGAGGGTGGCGGGTTCAAACCCAGCCCCGGCCAAACTGCAACAAAAAATAGCCGGGCGTTGTGGCGGGCGCCTGTAGTCCCAGCTACTTGGGAGGCTGAGGCAGAAGAATCGCCTAAGCCCCGGAGTTGGAGGTTGCTGGAGCGACTCCGCTGCACTCTACCGAGGGTGAAAAAGTGAGACTCTGTCTCTACAAAAAAAAAAAGAAAGAAAGAAAGTAAAAGATAGAAGTTTTGGAAATTGGGCAGCCTCGGATTTCAATTCCAGCTTTGCCATTTGGTCTGTGATTGGTCCTGGGCAACTCTCTAAGCCTCTCCATTTTCTCTGAAGGAGGGAAATAACATCAAATTTAAAACCAGGTGAGGAGGAGAGAGACTACAGTCAAAGGACCTCGCAGCACAGCAGCCGACCCACCCAGGCCTTCAATGTGCAATTGCTATTACCAGGAGCAGTCACATGCCCTCACTTTGGTCAAATTTAAACATTCACATACGCACATATGCACAAGTACTATAAAGACTTTTCCTAAAATCCATGCATCAAACCTATGGGAAGTCTCACATTAAACAGTGTCTTCTAAACCCAACGTCTCTCCCTTATTGGGTCAGAGACCACGTGGAAAGGGCGGGTTTTACTTCATTACACAATTTTCTTGCCAGCCCATAAATTGGCTCAGATTCCTTCAAAATGGAGTGAGTTCTCCCAAGCCATTCTAGAATGAGAAGGGATCTGAAATACTCATGTTTTAGTGGTATTTATGTAAAAACGCCAAACATTTTGCATGAAATGTCTACCCCCATACTGGTAAATCAGAGGGATTGCTGGTGCATGCATGTGTGTTTAGATATAATCTCCAAAGTAAGCTGCATTCTGGCAACTTCAACATCACTGTTAACATCTATTAAGGATTTCTCCACGTTTCCTTCAATGCAGTCTCTAGACCCACCATTCACATAGCTACAAAGAAAATAAAACACCTAGGAATATACTTAACCAAGGAGGTCAAAGATCTTTGCAAGGAGAACTACAAAACATGGATGAAAGAAACCACAGATGACACAAACGAATAGAGAAACATTCTATGTTCACGGATTAGTAGAATCAACAGTGTAAAAATGCCCATAGTGTTCAAAGCAATTTACTGATTTAATGCCATCTCCATCAAAATACCAGCATATTTCACTGATCTGGAAAAAATAATTCTATGCTTCATTTGAAACCCAAAAAAGAGCTCAAACAACCAAACTAATCTTTAGCAAAACAGAAAAATCTAGAAGCATCACACCAGAAGATTTCAAATTACACTAGAAGGCTGTAGTAACCCAAACACCACAGTACTGGGATACAAGGAGTACTGGGATACTGGGATATCCAGTACTGGGATACAAGGAGAGCCACGGACCAATGGTACAGAACAGAGAACCCAGAAATAAAACCATCTGCCTACAACCTGCTGATTTTCAACAAAGCAGACAATATACACTGAGGAAAGAAACCTCTATTCAATAAATGGTGCTGGGAAAACTGATGGCCATATGCAGAGAACGGAAGAGGACTCCTATCTCCCACTATACACAAAAATCAATTTGAGATGTATAAGAGACCTAAGTGTAAGGCAGGAAACCATAAAAATTCTAGAAGAACCATAGGAAAAACTCTTCTAGAGACTGGCCTAGACAAAGACTATAGGACTAAGACCCCAAAGGCAAATACAGCAAGATTAATAAAAAATAAATGAGTGGGATTTAAGTAAATTTAAAAGGTTCTACATAGCCAAGGAGATAATTAACAGAGGGAACAGACAAGCTACAGATTGTGAGAAAATAATTGCAAACCAGGCATCCGATGAAGGGCTAATCCATGAATTCAGAATCCACAAAGGGCTCCAACAAATCAAAAAACGAAATAAAAAATTAAAACGTGGGAGAAGGACATAAACAGAAGCTTTTCAAAAGAAGACAGAAAAATGGCCAACAAATCGATGAAAAATATGGCTCAAACATCACTAATCATCAGGGAAATGCAAGTTAAAACTACACTGAGATACCACCTTACCCCTGTCAGAATGGCCATTATTAAAAAGTCAAATAACCACAGATACTGGTGTGGGTGCAGAGAGAAAGGAAAACTTACACACTGTTAGTGGGACTGCACATTAGTGCAACACAATATGGAGATTCCTCAAAGAAATAAATGGTGACCTACCATT
>NW_003852461.1:6292864-6300416 GCF_000181295.1 Otolemur garnettii | reverse complement strand
GTTCTCAGCTACTACATGTAACAGTTACATGCGACTGCATTATATTCTTCTCTCTGCTGTTGTGTATGTTTGAAAGTTTCCACAATAAGAAGTAAAAATAAGAATATTGTAGTTAATAGCACAGAGGTTACCCAACGTTGATCTCAATCTCAGTGACAGCCAATCCACATGCGTATTCTACACCAGTCATGGAAGGAAACAAGACCGTCGTGGTCTCGACCCTCCTGTGGTCAGTTACCCACAACTACACAGATACTTGTAACCACTGTAAGTGGGAAAGGGGCATGAAATCATCTAATAAGAAGGGATGAATTTACTCTGAGTGGTCAGGGAAGGAACAGATAAACAGAGACCTAAAGGATGAATGACAGCTGTCCAGTAAAGGGTGAGGGCAGAGGAAGGACAGGACTGTGTCCCAGCCAGGTAGGCAGCCATGATCACCTGAGGGTCAGCTCTGAGCCCAGCAGCCTGTGAGGGACTTTTCACTTGCATCACAACTGTCCTGGCAAGCAGAAACAGAATCAGGTAACCTCAATAATTAACTTTAAATTACTGTTATTCATTAATATTCATTATTATTGAATTAATATTGGCAACCACAATTTGTCTTCCAGATCCCCTTTGACAAATACCAGCTGCATAACATTTTGTATGTCCCTATGAATGTGTATATAGTGACAGGAGAATTAGATGAGGTCACTGTGTGGTGGGATTAGAAATCAGTAAAGTTCTATGTCTTGGATTCTTACATTGGCCAAAAAACAAGGGTTTAAATACTTTTCCTAGATGTTCAAAAGGTACAGAAGATGTGAGGAGTGAGTAGCCTCTCAGCATCTCGCCCTGACTGATGAAGGTCCAGCCCCGAGTGCAGGCTGTGTGCTTGACACCATGCCTGGCCTGTGACGAGAGTCCACTATGGGGTGGGTTGTGTTGCCACTGTTATCAGAGGGAAGTGGGTTTCTCTCAGCCCCCAACACTTGCTACCTTCTGTCTGAATCTCTGTCTGGAACTGGCTCCCACCCCCCAATCCATGTGAAACACCCGTCTGGTGGTCACGGCTGACATCTTCACACATAACACAAATTAAAACCCAGGGCTCCCTGAGAAGCATCAAGCTGTGACCCCAACCACCTGCCAGTAGTTGTTAGAAAAAAAGAGAAGTTGACAAGAAGGTGGAACCCTAAGGACTTGGCAAGAGTCTGGGTAGAGAGGACTAAGGAGGAGCAAGTCCCCAGGATGACATCCTGGGTTCTGGGTCCTTTGAGGATGGAGATCAATGGCAGAACTTCCTCTTCTGCTCTAGGTAAGGACAGGTCAGAGGAGTGAGTGCCTGGGAATTAGTGTCCCGGGGCAGCTTGACAGAACTCGTAAACACCCACCTCCTGTTCAGTTTCTCTTGACCTTGCTCCAAGGACAGTGGCCTGAGGCAGCAGTACACAAAGATCCCACCGTAAAGAGCTAATTTTAGTTCCCTTTGTAACAGTAAAAGCCAAGTGCTTCCCCTTCCAGTGTTGTGATGACAAGACCAAGGTGTGGTCCCCAGCACCCCTATCATTCAGCTTTGCTGGGCTTCCAGCCAAAGGCACAGATCTACATGGAGAAGTGACTGCCGACCCAGGGTGAAACTTCCCAAGGAAGGGAGGGGACACAAGGGCAGGTGCAGGAACACTTCGTTCCCTCACTCACTTATGCATTCCTCCAATCATTCACTCATTTCCTTGACTAGTGTGTGTGCAGTACCTGCTACCTCCCAGGCCTGAGAGGGTGTGCTGCTGCTCCAGGGACCAGGGGCAGAAGGGCCAGGAATCAGTAAGTCAGAAGCAGAACTGCATAGTCAGAGTTGTGATGAATGTAATAAAGGGCACTGGAGGGGGGATCTAACCCTGCCCACAGGCTTGGGGACAGAGTGCTTGGGGAGGTATTTAAGTCGAAACTTGAAGGTGGGTGAAGAGATAGCACATAAATGGCAGGGTGTGGTGGCTCACGCCTGTAACCCCAACACTCTGGGAGGCTGAGGTGATGGAATGCCTGAGCTCCGGAGTTCAAGATCAGCCTGAGCAAAAGAGACACCCTGTCTCTACCAAAATTAAAAAATTACGTGGGCGTCACGGCAGGTGCCTGTAGTTCCAACTGTTATGGAGGCTGAAACAAGAGGATCACCTGAGCCCAGGAGTTTGAGGTTGTTATGAGGTATGTGATGTCATGGATGGCACTCTACCCAGGAGACAGAATGAGACTCAGTCCCCCCCCCAAAAAAAAATTAAAATTAAGTTGAAATGAATAAAAAAAGAGAGAAGCACATGAAACAGGAGGGCAGGGCAGTAAGAGGAGTCCACAGGAAGGATGAGGACCTGGCATGGTGAATTCAGCATGGCTAGAAATCACAGCAAGGGGCAGGGTGCAGACGCCTGTGGGCAGTGAGGCTGGGGTCAGATGTCAAGGTTCCAAAGTGCTGGCAACTGCAACAAGAGGGGAGTAGGGAGGCAACGCTGAGATCAGTTCAAATCCCAGCGGTGCCACCTCCCACCCATGTGACCCTGGGTGAGCCAGTCTCTGTGACTGAATCGGCCCAGTGCGGTTGGCTCCACCAGCATGGGTTTCCTCCTTGTGCCTCTGTTTTGTGCTGGCCACTGTAGCAGGCAAGGGGATGCAGCCTTGAACAAGACCAAGTCTTTGCACTCTCAAGCTCGCACTTAATAGAGTGTCAGACAACACACACTAATAAGCACACACATGTGCTGGGGAGAATGAGCAGGGGACAAGGGAGAGGGTGACCGGGCAGACACCTGTGCGCAAAGCCGGCAGAGAAGGGCTCTGGGGAGGTGGCACCAGAGCTGAAGCCTAAGGAATAAGGAAGGTCCGATATACCAGAGACACACAGGGGAAAGGGGGAGTGACCAACCACAGGAACACAGCGGTGACACAGGGCTTGTCTGTCTGGGCAGGGAAAGTGCGGTGCGTAGCATGAGGGGCGGAGCAGGCTGGCAGGGCCTCTGTGGCATGGGGACACTGCCACATGCCCAACAGGAGGTCTGGTCAGTGCCATAATCTGAGGTGTACTTTACCATCTCTCAAGGTTGCAGTGGGGAAGGAGGGGACAAGAGTAGAAGGAGCATGGAGCTTGACAATTAAGTCTAAGAACAAGCCACTGTGTGCTTATATTGGCAGCACTGGACAAACAGCTCAGCCAGTAAGGTTTAATAACCTTGGTCCTATGAAATCACTGTCTCACATCTATGTTCAGGTTAACAGGGGGCAGAGTCTTGCTGAGTATCGTTCATTACTGTTGTGTTTTGTGTACAAAACACTGTGAGAACGTCAGAGCTTGAATTTGAGCAACAAACAGTGAATTTCTTATTAAACTTGGCAAAAGTGAAAGTGAAACCAGGAACTTGTCAGTCCACATTTAGGAGGGTAATACCATGAAGAAAACAGCAGTGTCCAAATGGATTAAATGTCTTTCCGAGGGGAGAGAAAGCATCATTGATGAGGACAGGTGAGCTGGTCAGTAACAAGCAGAACTAATGAAGACACTGAAAAAATTCATCAAATTGTGCGTCAACATCACTGACTCTGAGAAGCACAGCAGACCAAGGAAACAGTAATAGAGAAACAGGAAAATCTTGACTGAAAATCTTGGCATGAGAAAGGCGTGTGTAAAAAAGGAGCTCACACTCATGAACAAAAAAAGCAGAGTCGAAGTTTGCCCAGATCTTTTGGGGAAGCAATACAGGTTTGTGCCATGTTATCATTGGTGATGAAACATGTGTACCAATAGAACCCTGAACCAAAGCATCACGGTGCATTATGGAAGTCAGGCAATTTTCCATGTGCAAAAAGTTTCACCAGGCCAGGTCAAGAGTGCAAATGATGTTGTTAACATTTTTTGATATCAGAGGGATATTTATGCCTTATGAATTTGTACCAACTGGACAAACGGTTAACCAAGTTTATTATTTAGAAGTGCTGAAAAGGCTGTATGAAAAGGTTAGACAGAAACGACCTAAACGTTTTGCCAAGAACTCATGGCTATTGCATCACAGCAATGCACCAGCTCACACAGCACTATCTGTGGGATTTTTAGCCAGTAAACAAATAACTACATTGGAACACCCTCCCTACTCATCTTATCTCACCCCAGTGACTTTTTTCTTTGCCCAGAGATAAGGAAGTACCGAAAGGAAGACAGTTTGATGACATCCAGGACATCAGAGGCAATATGATGACAGAGCTGATGGTCACTCCAGGAAAAGACTTCCAAACTGCCTTGAAGAGTGGACGAGGCACTGGCATCAGTGCATAGCTTCCCAGGGGGGGTACTTTGAAAGTGACCAAAGTAATATTCAGCAGTTAGATATGTAGCAACTTTTCTTTTGAAGTGTGTGGCTTCACACACTTAATTTTCAGACTTTGTAAGATCTACAAGGGGGCGCTGAACTTCTTTTATCACTGGGCATGGCATGTTATACTTATTATTACCCAGCTGCTCGCTTATAACCTGGGGCAAGTTACTCAGCCGCTCTGTGTCTTACTGCCTCACCTATAAAACAGGGGCCACGTATCCCGTACTGCACACTGGGCCACTGTGTGGATGAAACACAAGCCGTCACTTGCAAAGGACAAAGTGTGGCACTCGGCTGAGCTCGCAGAGCATCTTAGCCCTTCTCACTGTCTCACTGTCCACTGCTGCTGGGTTCTGAGCTCCCATTGTTATCTGCCCAGCACCAGCCCCAGTGCTTACCCTACTCTGTGAATCAGGAAATGTGTTAATGAATTATTGCCTGAAGACTTAAGTTAGTCCCAAGTCATATTTCTTTGCTGATGTAGAGACTCTGAAACATGTGACTGCCTGTCTTTAGACTGGTGATATAATAGCCTGAATTTCTGTGTGCCCGCCCCATAAAAACATTCATATGCTGAAACCTAATCCCCAAGGTGATGGCATCTGGAGGTGGAGGCTTTGGGAGGTGAGTAGGTTAGAAGGAATCTGTGCCCTCCTCCTGCCCAGAGAGAAGACAGGCCAGGAGGGGGGCCCTCACCAGACACTGAATCTGCTGGCACCTGACCTTGCATTTCCCAGGGTGAGAAATAAATTTCTGTTGTTTATAAGCCACTCAGTCTACAGCAGTGGTCCCCGACCTTTCTGGCACCAGGGACTGCTTTAACGGAAGACAATGTTTCCATGAACGGGTGGTGAGAGGGGCATCAGATTCCGACAAGGAGTTTGCAGCCCAGATCCCTCACATGCACAGTTTCCTGTAGGGTTCATACTCCTGTGAGAATCTAATGCCGCTGAAGATGTGGTAGGAGGTAGAGCTGAGGCGGTGATGCCGTGATGGGGAACGGCTGTGAATACAGAGGAAGCTTCGCTCACTCGCTCAGCATTGCTCACCTCCTGCTGTACAGCCTGGTTCCTAACAGATCTTGGACTAGTACTAGTCCGCAGCCTGGGGCCTGGTCCCACAATAGTCTGAACAGACTGAGACAGCTAGGTACGCCCTCTCCAGTTGCACTGAGTGCCTGCCCCACCCTATCCGCTCTCACATCTGCCAGAGGGCTAAGTGGGTCCTGCCTTTGCAGGTGCTTGAGTTTTTGATCCCCAATAAGTTTCAGGGGAGACCTTAAAAATGCTGCTGTTTGGAATGTCTGTCACAGATACAGATGACACAAAGCCACACAATAACCCCCTACTCCCTTATCTCTAGCAATGAACCACAGGACCTGACGCTCCAGTGTTCATCACACAGCCCTTCTTAACATATTTTCTGAACACATTCTAGGTCCTAGAAACTGGTAGCAAAAGACAAACACAGAGTCTGCCCTAACTGAACTTATAATTTAGTGCCCCAGATGACACCAGGGAGTTTAAGCCCTTTGAAAAAAAATGATCTTATTCTGCTCTGAAAACAAACTCACAGAGGTAACAGGACAAGTAGGTTACTCTGTTTTGCAGACAAACAAATCAAAGATCAAAGAGGCTAAGTTTTCCGGGCATGGTGGCTCGTACTTGTAATCCTGGGACTTTGGGAAGCTGAGGCAGGAGGATCATTTGAGGCTAGGAGATTGAGATCAACCTGGGCAATATGTCTAGAGACCCCATCTCTACAAAAAAAAGTTTTTAACAATTAGCTAGATGTAGTGGCATGCATCTATAGTCCCAGCTACTCAGGAGGATGAGGCAGGGGGATCGCCTGAGCCTAGAGGCTAGAGGTTACAGTGAGCTATGATTGTACCACTGCCCTCCAGCCTGGGCAACACAACAAGACCCTTTCTCTAAAATAAGTGCAAGCAGGGAAGGGTTAAGTCCATTTGTGGAATAACTGAAGAAATTTCATCCTTGCAGAATGCTACGGCTCAAAAATAATAATGGTAACACTGATATCCAGGCACCGGCCAACATGTGGGTAATGTAACCCCAACTGGCTTAGACAGTGGGAAAGTCGTGACAACAGGGCTGGTGAAGAAGAAAAGTTGAGTCTCCGACAGAGTCCTCACTGGGCTCTGTGTGCTACCAGGGTCACATCTAGAAATAAAAAACTAAAATCAGAAAACAGAATGCAGCTCCTGCTTTGCCAGGAAATATACAAAAGCACATTTCTGGTTAAGGCAGTGAGACTTTGCCAGGTGGTCCCCAGCCAGCCAGACAGTCTGCATGACCCGGTGAGAGCTGTCTCCCAGGGACCCTCTCTGGTCTTCCTCGAGAAGGCCTGGCACACTGACATCACTGCAGCCACCCCACAGACAACCTGCGAGTGTCTCAGCCTCACCCTGCGCTCCAGACACACGAGGCCTGGAAAATACATTACCATCCCTGAGAGAGCCAGCAGCCTGACTGATCCTGAAAGTACCCTGCTGGGTACGGCACTACTCAAGGCTCTGTGGCCTTCATTTAATTTAAATCAATCCTTCTTCACCAGGAGGATCTGGCCTCCCAGGAGAGAGCTGGTAGTGTCTGGAGACAGGGCAGGTTCTTCTGTTTGAGGATGGGAGGATGTGCTACTGGCATCTAGAGGGAAAGGCCAGGTGTGGTGCTGAACATACCACGGTGCACAACAGGACTGTCCAGAGCCAAGAATTACCTAGCTCCAGATGTCAGTAGTACCGAGGTTGAGAAATCCTGTTTAAATATCCAAAGTACTTACTGAGTACCGATGATACTGACTACAAGAGCCTTATCTAAACTCTGCAGATACAAAGGTGAATCAGCCAAGTCCGTCTTCTCAAAGAGCTTAGAATCTAGTGGGAGAGAGGCTCACTCGAGGAAGCAAGGGTCACTCAGTGTGACTAGAATGACAGCTACTGTGGCCTCATGGCAGGCTCTGAAGGCAGAGGGCTCTGGATTCAAATGTTAGCTGTGCCGCTTACACGGCTGCGTGACCCTGGGCCGGTCACCCAGTCTTTCCATTTCTTCTGAAATAGGAATGGGAAATTGTGATACTGATGCTCCTCCCAGTCCCATGACACTTCTCCGTCTGCTGCTGGTGTGGAGGGAGCATGCCAGGCAGACGGCAGGCGCCAAGGTTGGGAAAACACAGAAGCTTACAGGTTCCAC
>NW_003852461.1:6283946-6292611 GCF_000181295.1 Otolemur garnettii | reverse complement strand
TACAGGTTGGATAACTTGCTATAAACTCACAGGACTCAGGGTGACACCTGACTTTCATTTACTGTCTTATTATAAAGACTACAGATGAGGAAGTACACAGGACGAGGTGTCTGGGGAGGAGCATGGGGTCCCCATGCCCTCTCTGGGAGCAATGCTCTTCTAGGGCCTCAATTTGCTCACCAACCTGGAAGCTCTCCCAACCCTATTTCTTAGGAAAGTTTAGGAAAGCTTTGCCAAGTCAGTATGACTGGTTATCAACTCAATCTTCAGCAACTCTCGCCTCTGATCATGCTCCATTATGAAGCCATCCAAGTGCCCATAAAGATCACCTCATTAAAATAGAAGATGTCCCTATTATCCAGAAAACCCCAAGGGATTTAGGAATTTTCCTAGGAACCAGGGCCAAAAACCAAATATTAGAACAAAAGGTGTCCATAGTACCCTGATCACTTCAGAAATTATAAGGGTTTTAGGACATCTGTGTCAGGAACTAAGGACAAAAACCAAAAATATGCTTCTCTTAAGTCACAGCCCCATAAAAGAGAAGGTGTGTTCCTTCTTCATCACTTCTCCATCTTGGTGCCTGGAAGGATGCTGTGGTTGTAAGCACCTTGGACCAGGCATTACTAGCAGAGGAAAGAACATGTGCAAAAATGTAGAGTTAAGGAGCCAGGCGTGGCAGCTTATCCCTGTAATCCTCACACTCTGGGAGGCTGAGGCCAGTGGACTTGCTGAGCTCAGGAGTTCAAGACCAGCCTAAGCAAGAGAAAGACTCTGCCTCTACTAAAAATAGAAAAAAAAATAGCTGGGGATTGTGGTGGGTGGCTGTATCCTAGCTCCTGGGGAGGCTGAGGCAAAAGGATCATTTGAGCCCAAGAGTTTGAGGTTGCTGTGAGCTATGATGTCACAGCACTCTACCCAGGGTGACAGAGTGAGAGACTGTCTCAAAAATAATAGTAATAATGATACAGAGTTGAAAGAGAACAAAGGGATCCCTGGTGACAGATCCCTTCTGCCAGAAGAGTGGCAGAGGCTGAGACTGGAGGGTCTGGAGCAGCAGGATGACAGCAGGATGTTACTAAAGATTTGAAACAGGTGCGTAATGTCAGATACACATTTGAAGATAATGCCAGAGGTGTGTGAAGTATGGATGTGGTGGGTGTCATGGAGGAGAGAGATACGATTAGATGAGGTGAGGCAGAAGCTGGGGAAAAAGAGGAAGGATGACCATAGCCAGAGCCCATTTAGGAGGGTACTGGAACCCAGAAATAATCTAAGAGGCAATATTACAGATTTGCCCACCACCTAAGTAACTGTAATAGATAAGAAATGTATGCCATCCAGGTTTTTGGTTTGAGTAGCCAGATGGCAGCACTTTTATCATAATAGGAAACATAGAAAGAAAAGAAATTTATCTCAAGGAGGATGAGTTGAGCTTGGGCTGTCCATGGGCCAGCAAGCAGAGATGTCAGTGATAAGCTTGCTCTTCAGGCTGGAGCCCAGGAGAGGGGCAGGGCTGACATTCAGACTGGCTGGGCATCTCTGGACAGCAGTGCCCACAATCATGGCCAGTGTGACATGGAGGTCTGTGACCACTGCCCTCAGCCAACCTCCAGGAACAAAGGAAGAAAGTCTACCATCTCCTTTCCCTGGTTCTTGTGGACCAAGAGTTCAAAAGGAAACAAAACAAAAACATACTGGAGAAGAGAGACAATTAGGCAAAGTTTCAAAATTGAAAATTGTCTAGAAGACAACAGGACCTTCTCAGAAAAAAAATTCGCAACTCAGACCACAGTCTGCTCCTGAAGGAACTCTGATTGGACCCTACCTTAAGATTACAAGCAGGACCCGTGACCATAACCAACACCTGGAAAAGCCGTTCCTAACCTCAAATGGAATATAAACCTTCTCACTGCGGTGGACTTCGCACTCAAATGATGTGAAATGAATCCAACTCCAACTTTCAGGCTGGTTTCTACCACAATGCACCACAGAGAACACTGGGATGAAGCTTTCAAGGCCCCAGTGCTTTGTTTTAAATAGAAGTGGGTGTTGACGCTGCTGTGTGAGACCTGCCAGCAGCTCCAGTTATCACAGGGCAGAAAAAGCCAAGTAATTATTTTCTCCCCAATTAAGGCTAATTTTCTGCAAGTTAATTCTTGGCTTTTCTGCAGTGGGACCAGACAATTAGCTTGCCACGTGTAAGGCTGAAGATGCAGAACCCATCAGCTTATGGTCTGGGGTTTATTTCTTATTAATTCTTAAGGATTGAGGAGGGGCAGGAAGTGATGTTTTGATTTAGGCACCATTTAGCCAAGTGGAGAGAAAAATCTCCCTTCAGCTCTGAAACAGGATCATACAGCTATAAAATTTATTGGACACAGTTCAGGCAAGGGTGTTGAGTAAAAAGAATCAAAGAAAGAACTAAGGGCTGAGTTCAGAAGGGTGTAAAAAAAATCTGCACCTGTTGTCACTCACTTACTACCCCAGATCGCCCAAGCAGCTTAGATTTAAACCAGACAGGCGTGGGGCCCAGCCTAGCGAATGTTGGCCTATTTTAGCTATTAGCACAGAGTTAAAAAAGTTAGAGTGTGCACCCCATGTGCACACCTGGGTATATGTGGGTACATGTGCATGAGTGCTGGAAATAAAGTGAGATGGAGGGAACTTAGAGGAAAATGATACTTAGATTTCAGGGGGTTTGCCTGGGTAAAATGGCAAAGTTTGCCAGCAAATTACTGTAGCCCAGAAAATGCAAATTCCAGATTCCCTGATATTTGCAATTTGAAGGCTGTACTTTCATGTCTGTTTTAAACAAATCCCTAGAATAGTTTTCATAAAAGAAAAGCAATAAACACCAAATGAATAGAGTTGATTAGAAAGAAATTTAACCAAGGAAAAAACAAATCAAGAGGAGAAATTATTGAAGTATAAAGTTATCTCTCACTTATCCTCTGAATATTTTTATTGCCATGTGTACTTTAAATCACTGCATGTATATTTATTATTTTTTAACCTTTAAAGCCTCTAAGCTACAAAGAAACCAGAATTATTGAAGTTAACTTTTCTGCTTTTTCTTTTAGAGACAGGATCTTGCTGTGTCACCCAGGCTGGTGACAGAGTAGTAATCTCGCTCTGTCACCCAGTACGGTGGTCATAGCTCACTGCAACCGCAAACTCACAGGCTCAAGCCATCCTCCAGCCTCAGTCTCATGAGCAGCTGGGATTATATGCGTGTGCCACCAAGCCTGGCTAATCTTTTTTTTGTTTTTTTGAGATGTGGTCTTGCTATATTGCTCAGATTGATTGTAAACTCTTGGCCTCAAGTGATCCTCCTATTCATGCCTCCCACAGTGCTTGCGTTATAGGTGTGAGACCTGAATCTGGCCTGAAATTAACTTTCTCAGGGCCACCCAGGGATGTACTTTTCCAGACATCTTCTCTGGGTCTACGACATGGGATGTCCCTTCTTTTCATCTTTTCACATTTCACAGTGCAGCCCTACGTTTGATTATCTAGAATTTTTGGTTCTCGTGAAAGTGAAGAGAGCTGTCTGCCACATGGGCTTGGTCACACTGAATGGCCCTTGGTCACACGTGCCGAGCACTCTTTGACCAGAAGACGTTTCTCAGCCTCAACCAGACAAAGGTGCACAGGGCAGAAAGTCTCCTCCTCAAGATTTTCACCAAGTTCTATAGAACAGACGTAAGCGGGAGGGACCCTCACTCCCACCTTTATATTCAAAAGCATCTCTAATGCTGCCAAGCGGTCCACCCAGGTACCAAGCAATGCCACCACAGGCACCACAGGTGGATGGTCCTCAGCTCAAATCCTGGCTGGGTGACTTCAGGACAAGTTGCCTACCTTTCTAAGTCCCCCTCACCTCGTTTGAGAAACGGAACATTAGATTCTAAAGTTTAAAGTAAATCATCTATTCTGTAGTGCCCCGTATGTCAGCAGCACACATATATGCTCGAGCTGTTCTGAAGTATCCTGTAAGCTCAAATGAGCTGGGAACAGAGCAGTAAAGAATCTCTCAAGCACCTTTCTGGTCTCTGTGTCCTCACAGGCAATGCCAGGGGTCCTCAAATTTTTAAACAGGGGGCCAGTTCATTATTCCTCAGACCATTGGAGGGCCGGACTGCAGGCCCCGGGACAAGTCGGCTGCTAAGCAGGACAGGCAGCAGCAGCAGCAAAAAGACCCAGCAGGCCGGATAAATGTCCTCAGCGGGCTGCATGTGGCCCATGGGCCGTAGTTTGAGGACACCTGGGCAATGTCATACACAGTGGCATTTAATTAGTCTGCACTGAGGTGTTCTCAAATTGGGAAGGGACACAGCCGGGGAGGTTCAGCACTTGGGTTCTGAGGCAGACAGACCAGAGTTCAAACACCTATTAGCTGAATGAATTCGAGCAAATCATTTGGTCATGATGAGCCTTCATTTCCCTGTCCATAAAGAGGGGGGTTAAGTGACATAATCCTTAATGCAGTAAACACTCAATGTGAGTCTGATTGATTATGTGCACATTCTCGGGTGTTCTTCACCAGCATTGTAGAGCTCTGGGTCATTATTAAGGCTGAAAGATGTCAGATGATTGCTTGACATGACAAATAAAATTGTCTTCGGGACACATGAAGTCATGAAATGACAGAGGTAGGAATTATTTCTGTTGTCAATTTTGGAATACCAGGCAGGTGTGCACTATCCCCTGTCCACACAGGGACAGATGCTAATGGCTCTCTCATCCTTCGCTGAGATCAGCTGCCCAGCCACCCCTGACACTGAGCTCCAGACAACAGTTTCCAATCAGTCACAACTGGCATGGGAGCTAATCTAACTGTTGGCCCCGATCCAGTGCCACCACCCTACACTTGACATGAGCAGGCAGAAGTTCACTAAGGTGAAGCAATGACCCCGGCCCCAGGACACAGACCCCCTAACTCCTCTCACTGCATTACTTCCACCCCCCACCCTGCTTCTCCCAGGTGCCGCCCCTCCACTCATCATCAGACAGCCTGGCCTTCCTCCTAAGGGCTGCACTGGGGTGGGGGGCTAAGCAGATGGGGTGCACCTAGGAGACAACTTATAATCTAGTTCTGACAGGCCTCCACTTGTGGTAGGTGAAAGGGATTGGGGGGTGGTCAGGGCGTAAAGCATCTTTTTTCAAATGCTCTGATTGAAGACAAAGAGATTTACAAGTGTTCCTGCCAACTCTGGTTCTCAGAAGCATGAGCAAAAGAAATTCTCCTAGTCCAGAGAACCTGAACTGCAGCTGAAGCTACAGCAAGTGAGTGCCGTCAGCTGAGGAGGGATGCCAGGTAAGTGACTCTTCCCTCCCGTCTCGCTCCCTGGTGAGTAAACTAGCAGTTATGCGGTTGGTGTCCCCAGCAGATCAGCGGCGGCCTGAGGCCAGCTGTCTCTGTCTGGCAGGCAGCGCCCCAGCATGCCCTAGTTCCAACTGGATTTTTGTGGGGAGGAAAGCAGCAAGGGCCCCAGCTGCTGTCACCAGACAGGGAGGCGCCGTCTCTTCACCTCCATCCCAGGCACCCTCCACCGACCTGAGTTCCCAGCTGTCTTCGTGGCTACTGACTCTCCTGACTCAGAATATTAAATGTGCCCTCCTTGCAAAGGGAGAATCAAAAACAAGTTCTTGTTTATTCATATCTGTGATAGGAAGAGAAGGAAGGGGGTGAAAAGTAGACCACCTTATTCCCTTTTCAAGGTGGCACCATCTGTCACAAGAGTTTTACTTCCCTCAATTGCAAAACATAGCTGGCCTCCCAAAGAGGATCTGAAACAAAATAATAATCATGATAATAATAATCAAGCCTGCATAAACACTGCATGACCTGGCTGACAGAACTGCAGGCAACCATAGTCCTCTCAATGCTAATCTCTTCCAAAGCAACCTGGATTGCTACAACCATCCCCGTCCATCCATTGAGCAAACAACCACTGGAGCCCATGAAGTTCTAGATAGGTTTGCAGGCACTGGGAGCAAGCAAGCAGCTCACTGACTTCAGGGAACGTAGATTATATTTGGGGGGAGTCAGACAGAAGAGTAAACAATATATTTCCAGACAGCAGTTGGTGCTATGAGGACATAACTATGGGAAGCTGGGGAAGGCCCACATGAGATGGAGGGCAGGGAAGGCCCTCTGTGGAGGGATTTTCTGAGGTGAGACGGTCTGGATGAAAATTACAAGTATACTCCCACTTCCTAATATTAAAGTATATTGTGCAATTGCTCATTCCTGAATTACTGGTATTTTTTGTAGATATAAAACGGTTATTTCCGACTCTTCCCTACTCCATTCCTCTCGCCTCTCCCCATTCTGGATACCCCCATGACAAGATCCCCAGGCCCCTGCCTGCCACTCAGCTCTATAAATGCTCCATCCTGCCCACCTCCTCTTGGGAAAGGGAGAATAAGAAATTAGAAAAATAGAAGCATAAATTATGTGACCTGACTCCCAGGAGGTCTACATTCCTAGAGTAGTGGGGAGAAAAGTAAAAATTACTGCAACTGGGAGCTCAGGTAGGGTAGAGGTGGGAAAGGGGGATGGTAAACTCCCTCCACCCTCCACACAAGAGGGAGCAGCTCTAGGGGTAACCAGGACAGTGGGAATCGGCATCAAAAGCAGAACCACCACTAGTGTCCGCAGGAAAGCTTCCTAACGTGTTCCTAAATTCCCCTATTTGAAACTCACTAAATTTCACAGATTCAGAAAAATTAAGAATGGCAAATACTCTTAAAATCTTATTCCTTGGTATTAATATTATTTAAAACAAACACTGAAAAACCAACTCCATTATTTTGCTCCAACTCTACTCTAGGAGAAACAGCCAACTGATCCTGGAAAAATGGGTCAGGAGGAACAATACATTCCAAGAACCTGAGACAGAACATAACTTGGCGTGCTTAAGGAACCCCAAAGCAGCAGAGATGGCTGGAAATGAGAGAGAGAAGGAGAGATGGCAGGAGATGAACTGGAAGAATTAAGTAGAGGCAAGAACCTCAACCTCGGGGAGAGCTCTAAACACCATCTGCTGTTGCGTGCACACATGCACGCCTGCAGACGGAAAGTCAGGTGTAGTCTGCCCTCAAGAGTAGCTCTAATTTTTCTACCTAAGTAGAAAGTTCATTCCCTTCCATTCCTTTACACATTGTGCCCCCTCTCTTCAAAGGTATAGTGTTCCATAAGCAATCTGTGTGCGTGTGTGTACAGGGTGGGCATCAAGTTCATGTGCAATCTTAAATTGCATACTATTTTAAACTTCACACAAACTTTATGGCCGCTGTATGTGCGTACATACATATCTCTGGTAAATTAGGAGTACATACCCCACCCAATTTCCTAATGCTAAAAAAAGCACAGTTATATAAATCTCCAAAGCTTATGGAAATGGCCACAAAATGCTGTAATCTCTTATAATTCTGAAGGCTCTGTGCCAGTATTATAATCATGCAAATTTAATCAAATTTAACTACTTCATCCAGATAATTCATGTTTCCCAAGTATTTTAGTCACACTATACCTATATATAAGCTTTTACTTACCATTTATTGAGAGCCTAATATACACTCTGAGGCATGTTTCAGATATGATATCACTTTTACTACTCCCAAGAATACTCCAAGGAAAGTAATATTAATCTCATTTTATGAGTGAGGACACTGAAACTTGGGAGAGCCTAAGGTCACATAGTTGGTCGGGTGAAAGAGTCCAAATTTGAACCTAGATATCTTTGCTCTAAACCCCATATTCTTTCTAACCACCATTGAGCTTTTCCAAAACTCTTTCCTGAGACAAAATTCACAATATTGTCCTGAAACTTCAATACCTAAATCCGTCACAACCGGCAAATGTGAGAAGCCCTCCTTGGCCACTTCAGCCCGCATGAGTCATACCTTCCTGGGACCCCAAACAGCCGTGCACAGAGCCCACCCTTCATTGAATTGTTGAACGAGCACACAGCTGACACTTACTGTGCACTGGGCACCGTCCCCAGGTGAGGATATCACAGTTAAGACAAAGTCCCTGCCCTCAGGGGGCTCATAGTACAATGAGGAAGACGGACAATCGATCCATGGAAAAATCAGCTGCGGGCAAGCACCAAACAAGTTAGAACTAAATTGTATATTTTCTTGGATTCTTTTTCATTTTTGCAGGTATGAATTCCATTTCTCAGGTAATGGAGAAGCGTGGCCAAGCACCAGAGCACAGCCACTCTTGTTATGTCCTGGTATATTTAACATGGTGCTGAAGGTATCAGAGCTCCTCAAAAATTTTTGTACACTGACAATTTATTTTCAGGTCTTGGCCTATTGTGGTCACCATCTCTACCTGCCCTTTCATTCAAGTCTTCTTTGAGTGAGTTTGTAAGGATCATGAGTGCCCTATGTAGTGGGTACTGTGGATAATCACACATTGCCAGACAGGAAGACGGGTAAGCCTCTATAAACAATTATTTATAAACAATATGGTAAGGTTGTCTACAGGACGGAATGACTGGAAGGCTTCACCAAGGAGTAGGATTTAAAGGGTGCATAGCAGTTTGCCAAGCATATCAAAGGAGGAAGGAAAACTCCAGCTGGAAGACACAGAGAGGTGTGGAAGTCCAAGCTGAGATGGTCTGGCCTGGCTGGAACAGGGCAGGGG
>NW_003852461.1:6277996-6281989 GCF_000181295.1 Otolemur garnettii | reverse complement strand
GAAGGCTATGTTAACCAGTTTGATGGAAATATTTCAAATTGTATATAAAAACAGCACACTTTACCACATGACTGTATTAATGTACACAGCTATGATTTAATAAAAATAAATAAATAAATAAATAAACAAATAAAAATAAATTGAGTGTTAGGGAATACTATATTTTCACAAACAGCTTTTCTGGTCAGGTAAATGTAAAACAAATCAGAAACCTGCCTTAGAGTAGCAGTTGGCACAAGACCTCGGTAACTACTTATGTCCAAAGCTTCCTGGTGGCCAGACATTTGGGGGTGAACTCCAGCCTGTCTGGGGTTACCGGGAGCACCCATTTCTGTAAGTCTCATCAAAGAACAACAACAATGAAAAATTCGAAGGCTCCCTTCTGGCCTTGAGAGACATCAGACATACAGTATTTTGATCATTTTGGGGTAAAGAATTGGAAATATATGGAGTGTATTTCCCTCAATGGACACCAGGGTACGAGCACTTGGAAAATCAGTTTAAGGAAATCCTGGACCCTATAAGCTTGAAAAATAATTTGACAATTCCAGTGCCCTTGATTTAGTCATGCCGTACTTCTAGCCTCACTTCCCCCTTACTTCCTCACTCTTCTCATCACCCCCCTCCCACCCCGCCTCCAGATATCAAAACCTGATGCTCTCGGAGAGACCAACCTCTGCTTGGGGCGTTGCTGGCAGAGCGGCCGGAGTCCTGTTTTTGTTGCCTTGTAGGGGCACCCGGGGCACGGAGAATGCTGACCTCACTGAGGCAGGACTTGCCAAAGGTCAGTCTCTTCAGATGTCATGACCTCTGTCTGCCCCACCCTTAGAAATACTCCTCATTCCCTCTGGACGCTGATCCAGGTGGACTTTTCTGGTGCTCCCAGACCAGAGGGAAGGAGGCGTCCGCACTCGAGGTGTTCTTTCATCTTCATTCCAGGAGCGAGGTGCAACTCTGCCTTGTGAAGAGCCCAAAGCTGCTGCTTACAACAAATTTAGATTTCATGATTGTAGGAGTTTGTGAGGATTTGACTAGTGAACCAGCCAACATACTTTCTTTAACAGTATGGTCACAAAACAAAGACTGTCAGAAGTCACTATATATTATCTCATTTGGAATTAAACTTCAGAGGATTCTGAACTAGTAAGTTTACAAACAAAACAACCTATCAACAGCTTCACAGAATTTATTGTAGAGTTCTTATTAGTTTGCAAAAGTGGCTTTGAAAATAAGCTGTGTACTCACAGGGTAAGATTACCATATTGGACAAAAAAAATCCACTGACAACAATTTGGATTCCCGATTTTCTGAGACCCCACGGATACTCCGTCTTCACTGCTGGCAGCCAACCTCCATATTACGTCTAACCCTGGGCCTGTCATGCATAAATTAGGTCCCTTTCCCCCTCTAAGGGCTTTTCAGAACTGAGCCGTGGAGAATGAGCTCACCACCCCATTTAGAAGTCAACCCTCCCAAGGCCACGGCGAGTCTCCCTGAACAATTCCAGACTCAAACTTTCCAAGGGTCACACTTGTTGTCAGGGGAATACTCAGCACAAACTCTCTAGGTTCCAGAGTGACTCTCCTGGGATATGAAGAGACCGTGTCCAGGCCCTGGTCTTCACACCTCTTTAAATCAATACTGCTCTCTACCCAACAGAGAAGAAGTGAGGACAGGAATGACCAGCTCCGTAGTCAATGTCCACACTGAAGCAATGAGCGGGATCATTACCAGGTCTGTATTTTAATCCAAGAAACGGAGAAATAACCTGTGTCACAGTCACTGCTGCCCTGTAAACAGCCTATCACCTGGTGTGATCGGCAGACAGGTATATTTACTAACAAAATTACTTAATAGTTCTGCTTTCATTCAGACTCATCAACAGCTCAACTGGTCTTTTTACCTCTGGCCTCACTTCCCCTAGTATGCTTTCCACAATGTGCTGGGGGTTATCTAAAAAGACAGTATAATCATGTAATTTCCTATTGAAAAACCTGTGTTGGCTTCTTGTCACCTACAGGATTAAAAACAAAACAAAACACCAAGACTACCACCACCACCAAATAGAACAAAACCACCTTGACATGATGGACCCCTGATAACCTGGCCCTAGTCTCTCTTCATAACTTCGTACAGCTATTATCCCTAAAGCCTGTTTTCCAGCCACACCAAAGATCTTTCCTCTTCCTTTATTTCAGCATGCCAGGCCCCTTTAAGCTTCTGTACCGTTCCATATACTATACCTAGGAAACCATATACCCTGTGGGCCAAATACAACCCCCCCAGCACATGTCGTAAATAAAGTTGCACAGGCCGCAGAAACACCCACGCCATGATGTACTCTTCGGCTGCTTCAGGCAGCGCAAGGCCCACCAGGTCACAGTATTTACTATCTGATCCTTTGCAAAAGAAAACGTTTATTACTGCTTGGCCTAGAATTTTGCCCTCCGGCTCGCTGAGTGCCCACTGCCTCCTTTGGTGAAAACTCTGTTGCATCTTTGTCTTTCGGAGATCTACACTGAATACGCACCGCCATCTCTTTCGGGACCAGAGCTCCTCATTCTTTCTGCAGAAGGTTCTGTAATTATGCATCATGTCCATCCCCCCATCATTCCTTAGCTCAGTGGTTCTCAACCTTCCTAACGCTGCGACCCTTTAATACAGTTCCTCATGTTGTGGTGACCCCCAACCATAAAATTATTTTCGTTGCTACTTCATAACTGTAATTTTGCTACTGTGATGAATCGTAATGTAAATATCTGATATGCAGGATGTACTTAGGCGACCCCTGTGAAAGGGTCGTTCGACCCTCAAAGGGGTCTCGACCCACAGGTTGAGAACTGCTGCCTTAGCTTAACAAAACCCTCACTGTTTCTGTATAGAGAAGCCACGTGCCCAGTTCTAAGTGATCGATTGTGACGGTTCTAAGCCAGCGTTGTCCAACTTCCTGTGATTCCATCTGGACGTCTCCAATAATACAGCCACTGTGCACACTTGACAACTGAGCACTGGAAAGGTGGCCAGTGTCACTGAGGAATTGAGTTTTCAATTTTATTTAATGTTAATTAATTTAAATTTAAAAACAGCCACTCTAACTCAACGATAAAAAGACAAACCAATTTTACAATGGGCAGAGTATACTGACAGACATTTTTCCAAAGATGACACACAAATGGCTCTAAATATTGACAGGCACCCAAAATATTCTGAAGATCAGTAGTCATTATGTAAAACCATAAGGAGATGCCACTTCATACCTACTAGGGATGGCTTAGTATTAAAAGGAAAAACAAAACAAATAGAAAATAATACCTGTTAGCAAAAATGTAGAGAAACTGGCATCTTTAGACATTCCCACTAAGGTATATAAAATGTTGCAGCCACTTTGAAGAAGAGTTTGACATTTCCTGGAAGGATTAAACACAGAATTACAGCCCCACAGTTCCACTCGTAGGAATATACTCAAGAGAGCTGAGAGAGGAATGAAACTACACTGGCATAAACACTTCTATGTGCCCGTTCACAGAAGCATTATCCACAGTAGTTACAAAGTGAAAGCACCTAAATATCCATCAACATATGAATGGATAAACAAAATGTGATACATCCATGCAACGGAGTATCAGTCAAAAAGGAAAAAATGGAACTGCAAAAAAAAAAAAGTACTGAGGCTGGGTGTGGTGGCTCACACCTGTAATCTCAGTACTTTGAGATCTCAGACTGAGGCCGGGGGATGGCTTGCGTCTAATAGTTTGAGACCAGCCTGGAAACACAGTGAGACCTTGTTTCTACTCTCTCTCTCTCTCTCTCTCTCTATATATATATATATATATGTGTGTGTGTGTGTGCGTGTGTGTGTGTGTGTGTGTGTGTGTGTATTAGCCAAGCATCCCACCTGTTTGGCAGGCTTAAGGAGCCCAGATGTCTAAGGTTGCCGTGACTTATGATGGGTATATCGTCAACCACCACACTTCAGCCTGGGAGCCCAGGTGA
>NW_003852461.1:6275583-6277345 GCF_000181295.1 Otolemur garnettii | reverse complement strand
GTCAAATCACCTCTGTACTTGGTATTTAGGAGTATAAGACAAAAGGGAGTCTATTTGTTTAAGCCACTGTCAAGTGGGTAAATTGTCAGATGAGTTAATAGCATACACGAGGCATTCAAAACAGTTTGAGGTGCACGGCATTATTGTTGTTATTGTAACTCACTGTTTCTCAACCTGATTTTCACCATCACGTCCACTAAAGAGCCTTGTTAGACATTCTTATCCTTATCCCTGCCCCCATGAAATGTTCAAAACACAGATAGTGTTATCTGTTTACAATGTCAGGTAAGGATGAGCTTTAGAAGATGACACCAAACAACTGTAACATCTAAGAGTTTTCAGCCCCTAGAAATAAATCTTTGCTGTCTTGGAAATGCCTTCTGATACATGCTTCCTCCCCACCGTAACTAACTGATTTAAATAGGAGCGTCTGGGCATTGTCATTGCAGCTGCGAGCACTCCTAATGCCTCACTTGCTTCTCCACTGCAACCAACTGATTGAAGTAAGAACCTATCAGGATTGTACAAACCCCACCCTACTGGCCATGAAAGAGTCCCCTGAGAATGGGCACTTGACCATAGCTGCGATAATTGTTATCTGCCTCTCCTGTGGGTGTAGTTGACTCCGTAAGGGATAGAGACCTGACCCAAAGGTAACTAATCAAAATTCTTCCCCAGGATTTTAGAACTGGGAAAAGGTGAAAGCATAGGTCAGTTGCTCTCTGTTGTAGAAGTTACAGTGTGTGAGCCTGAGATGTTCCTGGAGCTGTACAGGGGAAGCTGCGCAATAAGAATGAAGGCGGCATTAACAAGACAGAGCTGGAGGCAGACAATTCTGGTGACGTGGAGATAAACGGAACACCCTTCCAGTCTAGTGGAGGATGTGCAATACAGTGTGATGGGTGCTAAAAGCAGACCGGGGTGCAAGAGCTCAGAGGAGAAGCACCTGAGGGGCCCACAGCTTCCCGGGGATGGGACACTGGACCCGAGAAATGACACACAAATTCACCATCCACCCACAGCCACGCCAGCTCCACTGCAGCTGTTCAGCCCACACCCAGCAACCCAGGGGACGCAGAATCAGCCAACAATAATAATTTAAAGGGCAGCAGCACTGACATATTTCTTAATAGCACTTATGCATGTTTCTGTTTATCTGATGGTAGGAAATCTGAAATACAAGAAAACTGAAGCAAAGAAGCAACCATTTGATGTGAAATCACCCCACAGTTATGTCTCTTTATATAGAAAAACAACCTTATTGACGTCTATTGTTCATATTTTAATATTGCTTCTCCAAATCCAAATCCATCAATATCACTTACATATTTTCATTGTGGGTCCTCCCAAGGCCTTCCAATGTAGGGGTGGCCTCGGCCCCCATTACATGGTGAGGAAAGAGGCATTTGCTGAACTTTGAGCTGAGGGCTGCAGGGTTAGCAAGTGGGACAGATGTGATCCCATCCCCAACTCCCTGAGTGCAAAGCAAGCCTCCACCCCACCTCATCCCTCCACAAGCATGTGACCACAAGAATTAACCAAACACAAAGAATGTGCAAATAGCCAGACATTGTCCATTTGCTTTCCAGATTTGATCTTGAATGTTCTCTGCTCTGCCTTCTGGGCCAGGATGCTGACCTGTATGGACCACACCAAGAAGCTTCCGGCCTCTGGCCTCCAGCCAGGGTCAGGGAATGAGGGGCACAGAAGGACAGGAGCAGGCAAGAGGAAGTGTGCTCTGGCTGCAGCTGGCTGCCAGTGG
>NW_003852461.1:6274909-6275281 GCF_000181295.1 Otolemur garnettii | reverse complement strand
TCCCCTCATTCCTCAGAATCCTGCCTTATCTGAACACGTGTTTCAGACAACCGGAACCTAGAGAAAGCCGTATTTGTGGTGAAGACCTGAGACTAAGGAGGCTTTTTTTGAGGTAGAATAGCATAGCAGGTCACCACGAATCACTTTTCCTTTCCACCCCAACCCCCAGTCCTCTTCCTGAGCCTTCAAAAGCTGAATTTCCTGCACCAACAGAATAGAGCACATTCATTTTAGCACAAGAACGGTAATTAGCTATCAAACCCAAGTTCTGTTTTCTTTTAACCAGGAAGAACAAACATCAAATCAGTAACAGCAAAAGAAAGCACTGATGGAGTCATCTTCATAATTTTCCACTTTCTAGGGGATTTTTTT
>NW_003852461.1:6273829-6274462 GCF_000181295.1 Otolemur garnettii | reverse complement strand
GAGATTTATGGCCTTGAGTTAAGCAAGCCCAGTGTTCTCTTTATGTATAAAGGCTGCTCAGCTCTGTCTCCTGTTTTCCACATCCTCCTCCTTCTCTCCCCTCCTAAGAAACCACTGTCAAATAACCAGTTGCTGAATCCATCCCCTAAAACCCTATTCCCTTCAGAGGACACACACTGCCACCAGCAAGCTCCAGCCCTTTTTGTCTCGGCTGGACTAACACAGGGCTTATCAACCCTGTCTCTACTGACAACTGGGGTGAGATAATTCTTGGTTTTTTGGGGGGGGTTCTTTTTCCTTGCGGTTTCCCCGTTTTTTCCCACGAGACGCCAACAGCACTCCCCCATACAAGCAAGAACGTCTCTGGACTTTGTCTAGTGTCCCTGAGAAGTGAAACTCAAGTGACCGCCTCCTGCTGAGTCTCCTTGTACCCACTGCTGTCCCTTTTGGATTTCATCCATCTCATCAAGGACAGAGTGACCTTCCAAATCAAGTCAGACCATGTCACTCCTTGCCTTAAAATCCCACTGATTCTCCATTCACTGTGGCTTGACATCAAATTCCTTAGCTATAAATGTAGAAAGAGCCCCACGATTGGGCCCCTGAAGGCCTCTCTGGCCTGAGCCAGTTCCT
>NW_003852461.1:6268282-6273127 GCF_000181295.1 Otolemur garnettii | reverse complement strand
TTCACCCATCCATTCCTCCTCCTACTCACCATAAACAGATTTAAGTCCCTGCAAGCATTCTGTTAAGAATACAAGGTAAACAACCATCGTCCCTGCCCTCAAAGTGCTCCCAGTCCAGGGAGGACAGGCACAGGGAAACAATGACCAGACACATACCCAGCACAGGCATTATAAACGGCTCCTGTGCTCAGACACAACACATGGATAACAGAAAAAGCACTTAAATCTCCCTGGGGGAGCAGAGCTGGCTTCAGACGAGATTTCAGCTAAGGAGAGCACTCTGCCAGCTTGATAAGTGAAAGAGGCCATTCCAGGTCAGATGAACAATCTGCCCAAAAGCCCGGAGGTCGGCAGAAAGATGGCGCATTTGAGGAATGCGATTTTTAGTTTGAAACCAAAAATGGAAAGGGATGAAACATTACAGCATACTAGTCCTCAACAGGCTGTGGGTAGCACAGTCCCTGGCACATGGAGAATACTCAGAAAGGGTTTCCTAAAGTGATTAGTTAGAAATCGGGCAGGCTGGAATGTTAACTAAGCATGGCTTGACAGTAGCTGAAACAGAGATTGAAGTTCCTTCAACTTGAGAGCTGTGTGGGGAGAATACCTGACCGGCTGAGTGAAAAACTGCTACAAGGAACTACTAGGATAATAAGGCGATGATTAAAATGACAGTAACAACTAACGCTGCTCGGTTAGTGCCTATTGTGTAACAAATACTTGACTGACACTTCACAGGCATTACTTAATTCAATCTACATAATGATCTTGGGAGGTATGTGTTATTATTCCCACTTTACAGATTAAAAATAGTCTTGGGGAAATGAGCTGGCGCTCAGACCTAAGAATGTCTATGTCCCAAGTCCAAGCTCTTAACTACCATCGTTCCTTTTGTTGTTGTTGTTGCTGGAGAGAATCTTAACGGCTTCTTGCAGAGACTTTGGTTGTGTTTGTACCCGGACTAACACTGTACCAAGGGATAAGCCTGCTCTTGATAGAATGAAATCTGTCTCCCTAAAGTAAAAACTATCTTAGGAAGTGAGCAGGAAACAAGACTGCCAGGGAGAATTGTCACACTGTCACCGAACAGTTGCTAGTGGCTTTCCATAATTAGAAAAAAGAAAAACAAAAAAACCACGAACTCTGTCAACTCTTCTGGGGAAGGCAGGCGGGAATCTCCTTCATGGGGCCAGCTCCGGCCAGGCCCGTCTGCTGGGGACGGCTGGGCAGCGACTGCCAGAAGCAGCAGGTGACCTCCAGAATGCTCGTCCAAACCTGGGACTCAGCAGGCAAGAGGCTCCCGGTCAGAGTGGCCAGTCGTGTTTACTTTCAGAGACCTGGATTCCCTTTTCTGACCCTATTTGTAACTGATTCTAAAACGTCCTCTGGGTGAATACTGAACATTCACAGTTTGTACTAAGCGTTCCCGTGGTTTCACTTACTTGATGGATGAAGAGCTGAAAATCTGTAAGAGAAAGACGTGTTTTCAAATACCCTCTGAGTACTTCACAAGCACTGTTTTATTTCTAGATGATATTGGAACTGAAAATAGACTTTTTAAAATCAGCTCACTAGAAGGGGTCTGGGATAAGCAATTTTAGGTAATTCTGGTTGATTACTTCCACCTCTCCTCATAGACTCATCATTTAAATCTTCTATGACACAGATGAGCTGTTTATTATTTTGTACTGATAAAGAATACAGGCTCTGCAATAATGTGGCCGGGTTTCAAACTGACACTCTGCCACTTGTGGCTGCGTGATTTGACAAATTACGGGTTTTTTTTTCCCCAAGTCTCAGTTTGATCACTTGTAAAATAGGTATAATGATGAGAACTTAGCTATATTCTTTCCAAAGCTAGCTGGATGGCAAATTAAGGCTGCCGCAGAAAAAGAGAGGGGGGAAAAACTTTTGAAAAATACTTGGAGAGTAACACAAAGAAGATGTAGAGATGGACTTCTGAATATGTGGTCTGTCAGCAAAACAGGCACCAATATGAAGGCAGGTTCCAGCCCAGCCCCCTGCAAGGAGAAAGTGAGTAGCTATGATGGACAGATAGGACAGACGCAGCTTAGTGGGGCGTGTGAACTTGACATGCTGGTAAGAGACAAATCGAAAATCCAGTGGCCAGATAGCTTTTAAAAACCATGGCTAGAGAGACAGATTTGGAAGTGACTGGTCCATAAAGTAAATAATTACAATGAAGCCATGTATACTGAATTATCCCAGGAAGAGTATTTCGGCAGAAATTGCAAACCGGTGGTCCAAGGAGCATGTCTGAAATCTGGAATACAGACTTTTCTTTTTCCAGTCTTCACAGATTTCCAAAAAAAGTTTGAGTCAAGATATAAACATCTTGAGATAGTGAATTTAAGAAAAAAACAAACTAGATTTCTAGCTTGTCTTGAAAAATCAGGAGACTGTGCAATACTGGGCCAGAATTCCCTCGCTGGGGAACACACTCGGCCAGAGGTCATCCCAGGAAGCCCCTCTGGGTACGAGCCACACAGTCCCCCTGGGCACCACCCCTTCCACAGCACCCGTCTCGTGCGGGCACCTATCTCAGCTGGGGCTTCCATGTGCTGTTTTCTAGGGTCCCACAGGAACGCAGGTTTGTGACTTCTGTTGTACAATCCTTGGAAGAATGAGAGGAGCTGAGAGCTGAGGTCAGAAGTCAGCGAGAACCAACACATAATAAAAGGGTCTCCAGGAGATTAATCTAGAAGGAGGCCCAGCAAGTCTCGGAAAGGTCCCGAAAGCCAAGGGACCTGAGGAATCACTTTTTGACTGATGGCTCCTCTGCCCCACATTCAATCTTTCCAGCATCAAAATCGAAACATGCCCAAATACATCCACAGCCCATCATCTTCACCATACTGGTCCCAAACAGTGTCATCTACCACCTGGCTTACTACAATTGGCTATTACCTGTTTCCACTCTTATCCCCAACAATCCAGTTTCTACCTGGCAACAAGAAATGGTTGATTACAATGTAAATCATATCACGGCCCTCTGTTGCCAGAATTATCCAGTGGCCTCCAATTACATTTAGAAAAAACACGAAGTTTAAAACTCTCCACCAGATCTCCCAAGGAGTGCCCTCGTCTGCTTCTGGGGGCTGCACCTGCAACCAGCTCCTTGTTCGCTGCACTTAGCCGCACAGGCTTCCCTGCCGCTCTCCAACCAGGCCGGGCACACACACCAGCTCCAACCAGGCCGGGCACACACACCTGCTCCAACCAGGCCGGGAACATGCACCTGCTAGACACTCCAGCAGAGGGACTGTAGCGGTCTTCCTTCAGCTCATTTCTTCCCTCTGACCCCTTCTCAGTTCACGGGCCACCTCTTCAGGGTGTCCTCAGTAACCTCTTGCAGTGGGACCTGACCCACTTTCGGCGTCTCCCTGATGCGTCTTCTTCAGAGCATTTATCATTCAGCTGAATTATTTTTATTTGGTTATTTCTGTCTCCCACAATGGTAATAATTTTAAAGAGATCACGGTTATGTCCCATCTGTCTACAATGCCTCACACAGAGAAAGTCTCACTAAGTAAGTGTTGAATGAATGAGGGAATGAGCACGTGACGCTGAACGTTAAGGCTTTGTAGAGACGGGCTTTCAACACACACCACCCTGGCAGGGATGAGTCACCACATCCCAGTCACTCCTGTGCGAGAGGTTTATGTAGCAGCGTCACACTAGGTACTGCTGTCTTAGGGGACAGGCGGGAAGTGCTGGACACAGAGGGGGAGGCACGATGAACCTGCACGATCAAGCTAGTCCCACCAAGTGTGACTGGCTCTCCCTCCCGTAAAACCAGCCACAACCTCCTCCCCGCCCCACCCTGAGCCACAGGAACTGCGTCTCAGAACAGCCATGATGGAGAGAGAGTGTTACTTCTCCTGCTGGTTGTGCATGTGGGGCACAGAGTGACATCCAGAGGGGGCATCGACATGTAAAGTAAACACAGTGCCACCAGATGAACAGCAAGCAGCACCAGGGGCCTGCACTGCTGGGCGTCCTTTGGAGCTCAGGGAAATCTGGTGGCCACTGGGCAGCTGGAGCAAGAGATGGTGCGACTTCCCTCTACCATCTTCCTAAGAAGACCTGGTAACGGGCACAAGACGTATCTGACACCCAGCAACGTGGGAACTAAGAACACTCACTGCTTTAGCAATGTGGGAAGGACAGCAGAGCCTGTGCAATGGGAGGGTGGGAATCTCGTTATAATGGATGGAGTGACTGGGAGAAAGGACACAGAATAGCAAGGTAGGCTGTGCTCGGGGCTGGAGCAAGGAGAGTACCAAGCGACAGCTTATGGTACCAGAAAGCAAAGATGTGCTCCAAAAAAAGCGGGGGGGGGAACATGTTGAACACAAAAGCCAACTTGAAAGGGTTCCCAAGGGTCAAATCTGGAACTATTTACAAAACAAAATAATGACAGTAATAGATAATAATCCATAGGGTAAAACAAGAATTCCTAAGTTCATGCTGATACTGATGAATAACTCAATGAATAAACAAATGAGAGGCAAGACAAAAGCGACTTACAGTAGAGAGTCAGTTAATAAATACAGGAATTACAGTCACAGAAAAACACTGCCTGGCAAGACCACGGGGATAATTGTTTCAGGCAAGAATTAATAATAAACGCTAAAGTCAATGGGTGAAGGTAAGATAAGAAGCATGACATTTACAGTCTCAAAGTATCTTCCCACAGGTAATTATTCATTACAGAGAGGAAAACAGTAACTTCAGCGGAAGCTGGAAGACAACCTTCACCAAGGGCCCAAATCCATGGCACCTGCACTGCCACACACCAGCATCACGGGCCTCCTGCCGTGA
>NW_003852461.1:6265343-6267288 GCF_000181295.1 Otolemur garnettii | reverse complement strand
TGGTCCCAGATTCCAGTGCAGAAAATGAGACATTAACAGGACAGCTGACAAAACTGGAATAAGGTCAGTGGCTCGGGTAATAGTATGAATGCTAATAAATACTAATTACCTGAATTGCACAAGGATACGAGGACTATTTAAGATGTTGACGGGAGAAAAAGAAAAAAGCTGTTCCGACAGAACCTAACATCGGTGTAACATTTCAGTAGGTCGTAGGTACCTGGATGTCCATTAAATTGTTCTTTATACCTTACGCATTATTTTGTATACACAAACATTATTTTTAATAAAAGAAAATTTTAAAATACAAAGCACAGAACATCATCATGTCCTTCTAGCTTCCATTACCTGCCTCTCAGTGCCCAGGCCCTCTTTTCTTTTAAAAAGTTTTAAAAGGGGTTCTAGCACTAATTAAAACTTCCTCCTTGATATTATCAGATGGTTTCTAAGACAACTGAAAAGGGAGTCCGGTCTTCACTGTGGGAATCAATGCTAACACTGTGTCCCTGTATTACCACAAATCACCCTACGTCCCACATACAGTCCGCACATGTTCTCCCAGGGAGACACGTTCCATGGGCTGAGTGGAGGAGTACGCAGTTGGCATATGAAGTCTTAGGTTCACATCCCCACCACTGCCCTCACTAGCACAGTGACAGGAGGCAGACAAGGGATTCAACCTCCCAGAGTGCTCCCACCGACGCAAATTTGAGAAAATGCACAGAGCGATCGTAAGGTTGACTCAGAAAAATGCATGTGTAGAGACCAAGCATTGAACCTGGTATGGACAGATACTCCCACACAGTACCAAGATCCACCATCACGGTTGTTACTATCTTTGTTTCTGGGAAAAATGGAACTAAGAAAACACGCCTACATCTATTTGAAATCTCTGTCATGCTGAAAATGAAAGACGTCGCAACAAAGCATGGATCACGTTCGCACTGATTGCCACACACTCCTATCAACCATGGGCATTCCAAGGACCTCCTCCTGGTGTGAATGACGGGCATGGTCGGCATGGCAAAAGGGCTGGAGTCAGATCCGGGGACAGATCCTGGTGTCACTTTCGGTGTCCTGTGTCATCTTGGGCAAATTACCTAACCCTGTACATCTCAGAATATCCTCTCTAAAATGACGATATTCTCCCAAGGTTCTTATGAGACTGTGTCCTGCATAGATGATCACTGTATAATGCCTAACATACAATAGACACTCCATAAATCTTAGTTCTTCATTTGACTCAGATATTACAGGAAGAAAATTACCCAGGAAGGGCCACACAAACCACGGAGGAAGTGCTCGACAGAAGGGAAGACGGCCTGCCAGCTGAGTAACCCACAGCCAGCATGATCTTGGTTAGACCTGCCCAGAGCTTCAGCTGCCTCGTCTGTAAAAATGAAACACTCCTGTCTCCTTCACAGCTCAGCACGAGGGACAGCTGAGGCACGAGAGGATGTCCATAGTGCTGGGGACCCAGGTGCAGGAAAGGCACACAGACCGGGGCCGAGGGGGTTGCACAGACAGCCCGCGTGTGCTTATGCCTCTTGCTCCCTTTCTCCAGAGCTTGAATGATGGCTGAGTCGTGAAGGCCGAGGTCTGGAAGCAGTTATCCCGTCAGGTTCTTCCTGTCAAAGCCATCCACAGCCCAGGCTCCTGGGCCTCTCACAGAGGAAACAAAAGTCTGTCTGAAGGACAAGGTAAAGCGTCCATTTGCTTGCTGAAATCCACACTCCCTCCCAAGCTGCCCTGCAATTTCCGTCCACGTTTTCTGAATTCTGCATTCTAAAAACCTTTGTTTAATCCTCCTAAGACATCCAGGAGAAAAAAAAAAAATTCTATGTCTGTGTTAGCTTTTGGACACTTCCTCCTGAAGGATGGATTTAAATGCCACATCCTTGACTCTGGAATAAAACCAGAGGACAAAAGGAGGATTAGAAATTGC
>NW_003852461.1:6263384-6264957 GCF_000181295.1 Otolemur garnettii | reverse complement strand
AAAAAAAAAGAATTGTGTGAAGTACAGACTTTAAGAAAATAAAACACTAGAAAAACATTTCTTAAAGAGTTATATGTGTGCCTGCATATACGTATTTTACAGAGATTATACTGTGTTTATTATACAGTATTTATTATTGATACAAATACATGCTCTCACACATATGCGTGTTTGCCAAAATTGTCCAAACTTGGGGTGTCTTCAGGTATGAATAACAGAGGGCTATAACACGTCTTTGAAAGGCGTTTTTTTTAAGCAAAATCAAATTGTTTACAAAGGAATTCCAAAAAGGTGTCTGAGCAACATCTCAGTTTTATTTAATAAGTAAACATTAAGCTGAGTGCTTTAGGTTATTAATAGCACATTAATAGCGTATTTTAGTCTAGGTCTCTTAGAAATATATTTGGGAAGCCCCAAATAGAAAACCTAAAAGAAGAGAATTCGCTAAGTGCCAGGATCCATGCCACGTGCTGCTTACATGCTGTCCGATTTTCCCTGCACAGCAGGCAGGAGTGGCGAAGTATCAGATTCTCAGGCCCACACAGCTCGGAAGTGGCAGAGTCCATCGTGATGATGCTGGAAGCTGAGGTCTACCCCGTCACCACGCCACACTGATGGAATGCTGAGAGTCCAGGGCAATCCTTCCCAATGTTGCTGTGACAACAATGAAATGTCCCATTTTCCTGAGACAGGAAGATACCCCAGTGAGGTAGAAGGTGGTCTTCCTCTAATCTCCACTCCAGCAGGAAACAGACACGATGCTTTTTGGTCTAAGAGTTGAAGCAGGAAGAAGATGAATGATTTACATGTCCGGGGTGATAAATATTTAATGCCACTTGGTACAGTGGTTCTTCAAAAACGTCTTTTAGCTCTGAAGGCCTTTCTGTTAATCCACACTTCAGGGGGTACAGCCGAGGCTCGGAGAAAATACATTTTTAATAAGGACTCAGGCAGCACAGGGGGCTTGGCGTGGTATAAAGCATTTCAGTTTTTAGAGATCACAGAGGATCTCACAGAGGATCTCACACGCTCGGGAAAATGGATCCTAATGTAAAGAAGAGAATGAAAAGAGACCAAAAAAACAAACAAACAAAAAATGATATCCTGGGGAAGGAGGCCTGGGGAGAGCCATGTCAGAATAATCATCAAAATGGATTTTTTTCCTCCCTCCGTGAAGAGCGAGTCAGGTTCAGGGCAAGCATATTCCAGAAAAGCAAGCTTAGGAGGAGAGCGGCCGGCTGGCTTCCAGGTGCCCACGGCTTCTCAGCCTCTTGCCCTGCCCCTGAGGAGCTGAGGCATCACCCACGAGGCCCGGTGCCCATCCAATCCTGACCCCTTCCTGTCTGTCTCCGGAGGTGCTGGACCCTGGTACTGTTCCCTGATTCCTGGTCTCACCTGGGCTTTGACCGTGATGCTCTACTCAAGGGACCAAAGAGAAACTCAGAGATGAGCAGCGGCAGGAAGCTCCCTCCGCCCATCGGTTGAAAGGACAAACAGACAAGGCTTAGGGTTAAAGCGTGAGACCCAAGGCCAGACTAGGCTTAGGGTTAAAGCGTGAGACCCAAGGCCAGAC
>NW_003852461.1:6261819-6263291 GCF_000181295.1 Otolemur garnettii | reverse complement strand
GTGAGACCCAAGGCCAGACAAGGCTTAGGGTTAAAGCGTGAGACCCAAGGCCAACCAGCAGGAGCTGGGGCGGAGGAAGCACGGGCTGTGGTGGGGCTGACAATAAAGACTTTGGCTTCTCTCTCCCCCACCCTGCCATCTCCCACCAATGTCAAATTGTCAGAGGGTAGGGATCAACCCCCCCACCAACACACACACAACATAGCACACAGCAAGGCAGTGAAAAAAGGCCACAGGCCAACACCACTGGTTAGAAGTTCACAGAACAGTGTGCCGTGAGACATCATAATTGCTAAATATGTGCACATATGATGTAAACAAGTCTGTGCATGCTATACACACAGACTGAGCTATCAAGAGACAGGAAGATCAAGTGAGAGAGCAAGACCGAGACCAGAAAGACGCACAGTCAATTCTCATCGCTCGTGCCTGTTTGCACGGAGTCTCCGGCGCACTGAATCGGAGAATACTGAACCCTTGCTTCTAGGGGAAACACTGGGTTAGGCTCCTCCAAGCTCCAGCTACGCTTTTGCGAACCCATCAATACACACAACCTTGTTTATGTGGGTTCCCATTTAAAAACACCCGATGGAACAAAGATGGCTGATCCGTTAACTCACAGCCAACAACACTTAACTTGCACCTGAACGGGGCTCCTCTGACATTTTCTCTGGAACGCACAACCCAGCTCTCTGGTGCTGAGGGACACCGTTCAGCACTTCGGTGCTTTGCTTGGGGCCCATTTTAACTGGAGAAATAACCAATAAAAAGCACAAAAGTTGAGAAAAGCACGGCACTCACGGGGCTTGAAAGGATTAATCGTAGTAAGAGTGCTGAAACAAGGAGGTGGGTGCTGTCTTATTTGAACTCAGCTGGGCACACACACATTGAGCAACTAGGAAATTTTTCACCTCTCTCTGCAGGTCTGCGAATGACCACGAAATCAACATAAGTATTGATTTTTTTTTCATTTTTTTTGAGACAAAGTCTCAAGCTATTGCCCTGGATAGAGTGCCGATCAAGCAATCTTCTCAGATTTTCTATTTTTTAGTAGAGATGGGGGTCTCACTCTTTGCTCAGGCTGGTCTCAAACCCACGAGCTCAAGCTGTCCACCCGCCTCAGCCTCCCAGAGTGCTAGGATTACAGGCGTGAGCCACCGCGCCTGGCTCCACAGTATTGATTTTGAAATTTACAAATAAATTGTAGTGAGTAGGTGAACTGGCAAATACAGAATCTGCAAATAAGGAGAATCGACTATCACCATGTTAATTTTCTTTTTAATTTGTTCCTTGATGGTAGGAGATGAAAAGCTTTTTGTTTCCCTATATATTCTTTTCTTCCTCTTTATTTTTAATGGCTGTCTAGTTTTTCTACAAAAACTTATAATTAGGGGAGAGAGAAGACTGCAAATATAAGATTAAAAACAAAAATAAAAGAAACGAGGGGCAAAAGCCTTAAGTAAAATCTCTTA
>NW_003852461.1:6260427-6261517 GCF_000181295.1 Otolemur garnettii | reverse complement strand
GTTTGATGCTTACCAACGAGAAGACATGAGCTTCTTTCAGTTCAAACAGTAAATAGGCTCTAAGTACCTACTATATACAAAATATTGCACAAGGAGCTTTGCTAGAAAGAATAACACACATTTTCATTATGTTTAACCTGTTTGCTATGCACAAATCTACTCTAGTAACTCAAAAAATTAAAAAAAACAAATTTATGAAATTCTTCAGCTTCTACCCAGAAAGAAAACTAAGTTAAAGAATTGAAAAAGCATCCAGATAGCACAAAAACATGGTAAATTAGCTCTCCATTCCTTCCTTACACATCAACAAGCAACTTTTAATCCTTAATCCTCCTTCCCTAAGCTGCTTTTACTATCCCATCTGCTCCTCTTGCTCATGCCTTCAGGATCTTATAATTAAATTCTAATTAAAGTTTAAGGCATGTAATAAAGAAAACACTTGTGGAATGTCTTTGATTTGAGAGGCCAAAATAACATTTTGGCAGTTTGAGAAATGAATTATATCCTTTTGCTTAACATGCATCTTTAAAATGGAATTAAAATGGGAAAGAAATTCCAATCTTATGTGATTTCACCAGCCACACATTATGTAAATATGTTCATCATCATGGGTTGCATTTAAGTCAGCTGGAAACAGCACGGAGGAGACTCTGTCCAGCATGCCCGGTCGCTGTCTGTGTTCATGCCCTGTGGCAGTGGTGCCAGACACCACCAAGGCACCCTCATACAAGGACACCAGTGCCAGGCATTGCATCTACCATGTTTCCCCCAAAAGAAGACACTGTCTTATATTTATTTTTTGTCAAGAAGACACACTAAGGCTTATTTTCGGGGGATCTTCTCCTCTCCACCAAAATGCATGCTGTGGCTATGCAGTATATCTGCATAGCCACGCCAATCACTAGGTCTTATTATCAGGGTAGGGCTTATATTTAACAAATGCATAGAAATCCTGCTAGGGCTTATTTGGGGGGTAGGTCTTATTTTCAGGGAAACATGGTACCTAGCACAATACCTGGATGCTCAAAGAACAGAGTTCTCCCCCTCCCCCTCTGATCTCTCACCAGTCAGTCAAGCCTACCTTTTCTGC
>NW_003852461.1:6250776-6259763 GCF_000181295.1 Otolemur garnettii | reverse complement strand
ACTTAGTAAATTTAACATGTACCCTTGTAAAATGCACCCTAGTTGTATTTCATAATTCCTAATAACTAATGTGCCAGACACTGTTTGAAGTGCTTTATGTTATTATTCAAATTCTCAAAACCACCACATTATCTGAGAAAAGGACAAAGTGGAGGTGACTTGCCCAAGATCATGAGGGTATTAGGTGGCGTCAGAGCCCATACCAGCAGCACTCGAGCCTAAAGCCTAAGTTAAGCATGGAAGAACCTCGACTTCTTTTCTCCAAATGCTCCCAACATATGACCTGACCTAGCTGGACCACCCCTTAGCTAGAGCACCCAGTCGTTCACGTCCACACCCTCCCATAGGTTGTGTTTTCACCAGGGAGCCCCTAACCCACCCAGGAGATTCTTGTTTATCCTTTAAGTCCCAGTTTGGTCATTTCCTGTCTTGAGAGGTCTTTCCTGATACCCTGCACAGACCTATTGCTCCCTGTCTGAAACTATCAGACTTCTGCTATGGTGCTAGTTATGCTGCACTGATCATCAGGGCAGCCTTGCTGTCCTCTCTGCATCCTCTGAAGGTGAGGCGCACACCAGGACCTTGATAACCGTGGGAGGAGAGAAGAAACACACAAACAGAGCATGGTCCACAGTATCACTGTCAAAATGAGTATGGAGAGAAGTATGATATCTAAGAATATAATACTCTCTAAACCAAAAGAACACTCATCAAACTCTTCCAGAGCAACCAGGGCACTGTAACTTACCTGGTGTCTTGCTTTTTTTGACCATCAAAATGCCTTAGTTCCTTTCTTCCATGACTCACAACCTTTAAGAGAACCCATCCAGACCATAGCAAGGAGCAAAACAGTAGACTTGGTCACACATGGCAGCCTGGACTTGCTTGTGGCTGGTATTCTATCATGGAGTCCAAGACCTCAGGAGCCCAGGGGCCCCACACCCAGGCTTCCCTGAGGCCTGCCCTCTTTTCCAGGTGAGCATCTCCACCTAGACTTGATGTGAACTCCAAAGCTCCTGAGACTGAAGTCTTTTCCTTGACCCTGATGCCTCTATGAACCTTGCTCCCTTGTGGCCCCAACCCCCACCCCCACTAGCTTGGTTCTGTTCCAGGTGGTCCACAGCTGCTACCTTGTTCTAAGGGCTCAGTGTCCCTCATGCCCGGAAGTCCCTAAGCCTTGTCTCCCATTCAGTGACTAAGCACAAACTGATTCGGAGGACTAAGTAATAAGCACCAATAACACGAGGTCTTTCCCATAGCTCTATCTCAACTTCCTCAAAACCTGCAAAAACATGAGTATGTTAATTAATTCATTCAACCCATCTTTACCAAAGGCCTACTGTGTGACAGGCCAGACCATGAAGCCAGGGAATGTTGCACAGCTGATGAGAAGCAGAGGTGGGACATGACCAGGCCCCTCACAAGACTCCAGGCCACTCCACACAACTGACCACTTCCTGAACAGGCAATGAATTTTCACACCTCCAGCCACGTTCATACCTCTGTCCATCCCGTCCCTTCTTTACCTGTCCACAGTACTCGCCCCGCGGATCCCGCTCACTCCCTCATCATTTGTATTCCCTAAAGCTCCAGAAGCCCACCATCCCCTGCGCTCAGAGGTAAAGATACAAGATTTAGGTCCTGCCTTTCAAAAGCAGCAGGAGGTAAAGACAAGTGAATAAATCCGGACACTGATGAGTGTGCCCCGTGATGAGGAAAGGCCTGGGGCCGGCCTGGGGGTCTCCCCTTGGAGCTGCCCCTGTCCCCGCTCCTTCCCTCCCTATCCCACATGTCTGTACTGTTCCTTCTGCAGACACAACATTTTTCACATTGAATCATGATTTATGACTTGGCCACATCACTACAGTCAACCCCTTGAGGGAACTGATTAGTTTGGACTTACTGAGTGGCCTGCAGACTGCAGTGGTTAAAAGCATGAGCCTTATCACTTAGATCCTGGCGAGGACTTACTAACCACCAGACCCAGGCAGGTTACTGAACAACTCTGCCTCTCGGCTCAGCGCCTATGGCTCAAGCGGCTAAGGTGCCAGCCATGTACACCCAAGGTGGCGGGTTCGAATCCAGCCCAGGCCCGCCAAACAACAATGACAGCTGCAACCAAAAAATAGCCGGGTGTTGTGGAGGGCGCCTGTGGTCCCAGCTACTTGGAAGACTGAGGCAGGAGACTCATTTGAGCCCAGGAGTTGGAAGTTGCTGTGAGCTGTGATGCCACAGCACTCTACCCAGGGGAATAGCTTGAGGCTCTGTCTCAAAAAAAAAACAACTCTGACTCTCAATGTTTTCCACACCTCTAACATGGGGTTCAATCAGAAATACAGTGAAGTTTACCATGGTAATTGTACTCCCCCTTAAGCCACTATCAGTTCTGGCCTCAGTCTTTGGTACTGCCTCCTTCAATATCAATTCCGACATTACTCACCCTGTGTGTGATCAATGACAGCGTGACAGGGAGGGTGTCCGTCATATCTAGACATTATATTGATAACAATTTCAGTAATACAAAGCACTTTGGGATCTATTATTAATATAATGTCCACTGCCAAAATATAGGTAAGTGGTTTACATCTAACATGGGATGAAAAAATCTCTTTATGAGCTTTGTTTTAACATGTCAAAGACAGACCAGTTAGCTGAAATATAAATGTGCATGATTATTATGAAAATAAAATGCTATACCAGATTATTTTAAATACTGTTAATATTATGTGCCTATTACTAAGAATGTAAATATGTTAATAGGATAACAGATTGATAGTTAAAACAATACCAAGAAAGAGAAGATAAGCTCATTAAGAAAGAACATTGCATAGCCAAGCATTGTGGCAGGCGCCTATAGTCCCAGCTACTCAGGCGGCTGAGGCAAGAGAATCGCCTCAGCCCAGGAGTTGGAGGTTGCTGTGAGCTGTGATGCTATAGCACCACAAAGTGAAACTCTGTCTCAAAAAAAAAAAAAGAAAGAAAGAAAGAAAGAAAGAAAGAACATTGTGTATCTTTGAAGACCATGAATCCTTATAAAAAGTTAAATATAGGGCAGCACCTGTGGCTCAAAAGGGTAGGGCACCAGCCCCATATGCCGGAGGTGGCGGGTTCAAACCCAGCCCCGCCCAAAAAAAAAGAAAAAGTTAAATATAGAGCAAAGCACTAATAAAAATGAGCTATTATAATTCTAATATTTATAACACTATTTAGTTCACAAAATCAGAATATAAATAATAATTAAAAATTATATGTAATGTTTTGGTTATTTAATTCTACTTATACCAAGAGTTTTTCAAGAAAATACTCTTTTTGGGAATTCCTTATAATTTATAAAGATGGGTTAAGAACAGAATGTCAACTTTACTATTTCCACATTTCACAAGGTAGAAAAACTCCAAACAGTGTGCAGGAACACTGATGATAAATCATCTCTGATATGAACATGATAAAATATATAGAGTACAACAGACAACCCCAGAAAAATGAAGTTCCCTAAAACATACTTTATTTCTGCTAATCTTTAAAATCACAGATGTTAAAGTGCACCATAAGGACAATTCCTTAAAATTTGGAGCCTTTGAAGGACGTGCGACTGACATCCATGTGAGATGTGTCTAGGATACAAAGGTGTGACTCAAGCCCCACTAAGAAATTACTGTTCTTCAAGGTAGGTGAGAGCACGAAGCTCATGTCACCAGGGGGTAGAGAGTAAATGAGTAATTAAACAAATGAAGGAGTGGGTGTTGATGGTTCTTACGGAGGATTTGATACAGAAGGAGAAACACAGGGCAGTGACCTACAGCCCAAATTTGTAAAGAGCTTCTTTCACTTACTAAGGCAAGAAATGAAGGCTGAAAAATCACGGAAGAATATATTACATCTGTACATAGTAGTCTAAGGGACTGAGCACCAAAAATGTATACAGAATACTAATTCTGACCCACACCATCCATATATTTGATTCCTAAATGCTTAGCTTCGGCTGAGCCAGTTTCCTCAATAACTTTCAGAACAGACAGAAAAGCAAAACTTTGAAGCCAGGACATTTTCATGTTCTAGTTACATCTGTGATTTTCCTTACAAAGACCTCAGATGGAGTATCCGTATGTTTCTAGACTGAGAGGAAGGTACACGTACACATATGGATACCCAGGTGTCCACTGCACCTGACCATATGTGTACCTCTGAAGTTCTCAGAAATACAAGAATCCACTCTTAAGAACTTTATTCCCAACTCTGAAGATCTATTCATGACATAAGGAACATGAAAAGGAAAACTCTATTGCACAGAAACATCTAGTTGGGGAGGATATTAATTATCACAGTATATGATGTCAAAAACACTCAATTAAATACCAGGTACTTGAACACCATATCACTCTTTACAACAATCTATTGTTAGTCCTACTACAAATGGTAAAACTGTGGCTTGGAGGAGCCTAAGTGGGCAACCAAGAGCAAGAACTTCAAAGAATTAGCTTGTCAATAATTGAACTCTGTTACTGTAAGTTTCATAACTTCTTGGAACTTTTCCTTAATCATCTGTAAAACGGGTTAAGGAGAGAGGAATAATGCATATAAAATGTCTAACAGAATGCCTAGCATATATATGCTAATATTCAATAATTGGCAACTGTGTTCATTGCTATTGTCATTGCCCAAGACCACAAAACTACCAAGTGACAGAAGAGGGACTTTAACTCGTGTTACTTGACTGATTCCAATGCCAATGCAAACACTGGCACTGTTTGCATGAGAAATTACCAGATGCCAGCATTACCATATCAGTGTATTAACACAATCAATCATCAAAATAACCCTATGCACTAGGAACGATCAGCCCTGGCCAGTCTTAATACGTAAAGAAGCTCAGAGATGAAGGAGACCCATAGCTAATAGCTACTGGAAGCTTACCAGGTGTCCTCTACAGCCAATATTTGGTATTGCCAATAATGGGTTCTCATCCCATCACCACATTAATTTATCCTTCATGACAACACATCTGCATTTTGAAACCACATACCGTGTTTCTCCGAAAATAAGACACTGTCTTATATTTATTTTTTCTCAAGAAGACACACTAGGGCTTATTTTCAGGGGATGTCTTATTTTTATTAAGTATAATACAACATTTTACATTTATTCAAATACGGTTAAGTCATCTTCTTCTGGAGTCTGACAGGGGGTGCTGACCTTGTTGGTGGGGCTGGCGCTAGGGATGCGTGAACTCCTTTCCCCTAGCTATCTGCACGTGCTTAATAGTGACCGTGGTTACTACACACGCACCCGCATAAGTGCCAACAGGAGAAAGGAGCTGTGGCAGATAAAAGGTATTCCAGTCTTCCTTACCTCTCAGTGCCAAAATGCAGGGCGTGTCTGTGCAGATACGCTGCATAGCCATACCCATCACTAGGTCTTATTATGAGGTAGGACTTAATATTTAACAAATGCATAGAAATCCTTCTAGGGCTTATTTTATGGGTAGGTCTTATTTTTGGGAAAAAGGTACCTCTTAGATATATGTGTACATAGAACCTCCCTAGTTGACCACCTCCCTACACTGACCACCTCCTTAAGATGACCTAATTTCCATAGACCAGACAGGCACCATATGCGCGTGTGTGTACAGTAGGCCTAGTTCCTTATGTTGACCACTTTCATACGTTAACCAGTTTATCACAGTCCCCTGTGTGGTCAACTTACAGAGGTTCTCCTGTATTTGGGGAACAGAAAGGATACAGAAAAGCACTTCTTTGACTTACTTGAGAAGATGGAGACTATGTAACTAGAAGGTAACATGATTATATTTTGCAAAGATATGAACATGTTCTATTAGGAATTTCACAATTATAAGTAGCCAATAGGTTCTGGTGGAATCAAATTAGACTTCTCTCCAGATTTTCTTTCTATAAAGTTTCAAGACATCTCAACTATTTGAAACATACCAAAGAGTAGTCCCAGAAACGACATATGAGCTGATTCTCACAGCCAAAAGCCCTAAAATGGATATAAGAGAAAAAGTCAACATACTCTATTTTCCCATGGCAAAGAACCTTTAGAAACATGTTTTTTAATATTAAAAAAGTACTTTTACAGTCAAATGATCATAATCAAAATTAGGTCAAACTGCAGCTGGAGAAAAATGCAGCGACAAGTGGGTAAAAACATCATAGCAAAAGGGTTCAGGAGCCAAAGTCAGTCAGGGCCCCACTGACTCAGTCCTCCCCAGTCTCATCTCCTTTAGACAAGAGGCAGCAGCTGGCTTCTCCCAGAACAAGTCTTGAAGGAACAAAATTAGAAGGGCCCCATCCTTTAGATGTGCTCTTGAAAATATCGAGTCCTTGATCTGGATAGATTTTTAGAGACAGTTGACAAGTCAGACCCGAGCACATGTTATTCCAAAGGTCAAAGAGTTGGCAATGTGGACATGACTGCTGTCAAACAGGAATGAGCTCCCTTTGAAGTCTGAGGCTTAGATGAGCTGATTCCAAAGCACTCTCTGTAAATGAGCTAAGGCCAGGGGGAGGAATTAAAAGTCTGCCTTGTGTAAGCTGAGACTTCTTAAGTAATGCACCCTGCCCTTCTATGGGGGCGGAACCCACCTTCAAAGTCTGGATGAGTAGGTACCAACTCATGAGGTGAGATGGTCCTAGAAAGAGTCATGATGAACACTTCAGTACATCCTGTAAAAGTCCCCAGAAAAGCCCCCTCCATGACCTCCTGCCTCCAGGGTGGTCTGCACGGTACCTGCCTGCTCCCTGTTCATTTGTGCCTACCCACCCACTTTCCTCCACGCTTGTATTCTATTCCATGGATAGCATCTGCCCAGATTGGCTGCGATACCACCCAAAACCCAAGTTGTTTCTGTGGCCATTATCTCCAGGAAGTTTCTCTACGTTGTTATCTGAACCTGGTTTGACTTTCGGTTCAGCAAATCGGACTAATATCCCACCCCATAAATCAGAAACGTAGGCGTGACCCTCATCCCAGCAGCCCTGGTAGCTGTGGAATGGAATGCCAGTGGAATTAAGGGAAGTTCTTGCAGACTCAAATATCACAGAAATGCAATAATTTGTCTTTATTAATAGAAGGTCAAATACCATGTACCTCTGACAGTTGCATCAATATTTTTACAATCCTTAGGTCTTAGCTTTCAGCAATGGCCTCTTTAATCACAAAAGTCCTTAAGTCTAAATCCTGGCATTGTTTAATGGCTTTTAGATACGTTTTTGAACACAGGCAGATTTAAGACATAATGCATTTAAACTGGTGCCCAGTTAGTTTCCTCTGCAATGGGAACCTCCAGAATTCTGTTTCTTGGAATATCAGCCACTTTGCAGTACTTTGGATTCCTTACTGCTCTGAAAAAAAATCTATAATTCATTTTCTAGAACATTTCCTGGTAAAGATGCTAGTGACTGGCTCTAATTCTCATTGTTTCCCCTCAACACGGATACAACCAGCATGACTAGAACACTCATAGTGCGTCTCAATAAATCCTCACGACAGCACTAAGAACTAGGTAATATCCCCATTTTACAGATGCTGAAACTGCTGCTCAGCAAATTTACTCTTCTAAAATCACAAATGAAAAGAGCATAAACCAGGATTCCAAGTCCAGTTCAAAGTCCAGTGCTCTGTTTTTCTACCATGTGTAAACCAAGAGTCCACTAGGGCTGAGGCCGTTTCTGGGGAGCATGATGGCTTGGGCGAGTGAGATTCTGGTGGCCCCACGCACTGGCTCTGCTCCTGCCTCCCCCTTCCCGGCCATTCCTGCATGCCTGGACTTCCTCTTCACCCATCAGTAAAAAGAGTTTGAGAGAACAAGGCAGAATGGAAAAGGTAGTATACTTTCAAAGTTTCCTCATCCTGAAAGCCATCAGAATAGGGAGAAAAAAACAAAAACGAACAAACAGAAAAACTCTCAAAATATAGACCTGCCCAAAACTTTTTTTTTTTAAGACAGAGTCTCACTTTGACACCCTCAGTAGAGGGCTATGGCATCACAGCTCACAGCAACCTCCAACTCTTGGGCTTAAGCAATTCTCTTGCCTCAGCCTCCCAAGTAGCTGGGACTACAGGTGCCCGCCACAATGACTGGCTACATTTAGAGACAAGGTCTCACTCTGGCTCAGGCTGGTCTCTAACTTGTAAGCTCAGGCAAATCACCTGCCTTGGCTTCCCAGAGTGCCAGGAATCAGGTGTGAACCACTGAGCCTGGCCATGGCACTCTACCAAGGGTGACATAGTGAGACTCTGTCTCAAAAAAAGAAAAAAAAAATTTCAGAAACCTTAGCAAAAAAAGTTACTAAAGCTAGGGCTTAGTCCCCACATAAATGTCACAAAAATCAGGGGTATACAAAGGTAAGATAAAAAAGCATGACTCTTTAACAAAACCCAAAAGAAAAGGGTAAAATTCCAGAGAAAACGAGTGAGTCTTAGGCAGTAGTTCTCAAACTTTAACATGTGCCAGATTCTCCTGGAGGGTCTGTTAAACACAGATTATTCTGTCCCACTCCCGAGTTTCTAGTTATTAGGGCATGAGTGAGGTAACAGGATTCCCACTTCTCATGTATTTCCCAGTGATGCTCAGGATGCTGGTCTGAAGACCACGCTCTGAGAACAACTGGTTTAGGGGTGACTGTTTACCTAACAAATGAACTTTTTATGTTAGAAAAACAGGTCTCTTTTTGATTCCTTTAATAATCAGTTAACAAACGAGTACTAAGCTAATCAGAACTAAATATAGCTTTGTAGAAAACAGTTTGGACTCTGGGGCAAGACTGCTTAGGTTAGAATCCCAACTCTGGGCTCGCCACCTGTAACTCACTGGTTAGGGTACCGGCCACATACGCTGGGGCTGGTGGTTTCAAACCTGGCCCAGACCAGCAAAACAACAATGACAACTGCAACAAAAAATAGCCGGGCGTTGTGGCGGGCACCTATAGTCCCAGCTACTTGGGAGGCTGAGGCAAGAGAATCACTTA
>NW_003852461.1:6239727-6250551 GCF_000181295.1 Otolemur garnettii | reverse complement strand
TGGGAAGTCAGAAGGGGTGAACATGTCTAATATCGTAGAAATAGTACCCAGCTCATGTGAAGTCCAGTTAAGTATAAATAACTAACACTACCATTACGGTAATTTCTTCTGGCTCTAGAACTGTTCCCCTGTGGGAACAGTTAGGATGTGAGGACAGAGAAGTGGACCAAACGCATAAGGTCCTACACTCATGAAGTTACAACTAGCAAGGAGGACACAACTTAAATAATTGTTTACGGGTCTTAGTGCTTAAATCAGAGGGCTGAACGCAGGAAAGAGACAGTGCTACAAAATCATGTCAAACTGGAGATCAATCAGGCATAAAAAACATTCCTTTAATTAGAATATAAGCCAATAGAAAAGTATGATTCTGGGTGATAATACCATATAGCTTTTCTTGAACAAACTATTAGAGCTTTTAAAATGTAACAGTAAGAAAAGAATAACTCCTTCCAATTAATCCCCCCAAATTTCTCAACACCTAATTATGTGCCGGGCACTCTGCAGTAGGTGAATGAACTGTGGTTTCCGATCCAAAAAGATCCTAGGTTATTAGAAGACAGACAGAAAGACGTCTATCAGGAAATAATCACAGTATAAGGAGAGAAGAGGGAGGAGAACGACAGGAGAGATGAAACGGAGCATCTGACTCCCCGGGGCAGTCTGCAGAGTCTCACAAACAGTGTGACATTTAAGCTGGGTCTCAAAGGATAAGCAGCAGTTGACCCAGCAGAAAAGGGCGTGGCTGACCCTGCCGGGGAGGGAACAGTATGGGCAAAGGCAAAGAGACCAGAAGAGGCCCGGCTTGCTCAGGGATTGAGGTGGTGTCAGTGAGTGGCGAGGAGCTCCAGGAGATGAGACAGCTCTGTTTCGGTTTGGCAAAAAATCTCCACTTTTCTGGATAATAAAATGTATGCGAAGCCGTTTGTATGGAGGTCGAAGCTGGTAAGGAAACAAACACATAAAGTGATACTCTGCAAGTTTTTCAACGTAAATATAAGGTGGATCTTTGCACTATGCCCTCCAGAAGGTCAATGTTGTAATGGCAGACCCTGCTGTCACGCTCCATCCACCAGACTCCTAAATTCCAGTAATGAATACTAATAAGGGCGGCAGGGGCAGCTGACACCGACTGAGTCCTCAGCGTGCTGTGAAATACGACAAGCTTTACGCACACGAACTCTTCACTCCACATAAAAAGCCCAGAAAGTATAAATAAGAAAGCAAAGTGCAGAAGTGGTAAGTGACTTGCTCAAAATCACACACTAAGTCCCAGGGCTGGTGTTTTATCCCAGAGCCCAAACTCAGCTGCTCTCCCTTGAGGCCTCTGTGAAGAAAACTGTTGCACCACTTTCCAGGGCAAATCCAAGTTTTATAGGGCCTGAAGCTTTTATGTGAGGGCTCCTGAAGAAAAGGAATATAAAACAGGTGTAACAGCAAATATTTATTTACAATAAAAATAAATAAATAAACGCCTTGAGCTTGTGGATGCGGGTCCCCTCTGTCTGAGTTAGAAATGCTTACGCAGAATGCTTTCTGATTGCAACCCCTCGTGGAAACTTCTAACTCCTAACAGCTCCAGGCACTCACAAGGGCTGGAGCAAGTGTGGGCCCTGAAATTCAAGCTTTATTGCCTACACTTTGTGGGACACCCAACTCCACTACTGCCTGGTAATCTCTCCAACTCTTCAAACCATTCTGACAAAGGTCAGATGTTAACGTCTGATGGAGATGGTCAGATGAATGCAGTACTCTGTAGGAGGGAAACGAGGGTTCCATCCCCTTGCAGCCATGCACACTCTCTGCCGTTCAGCAGCTACGTGACCTTGATGGTGTTCCTTAACCTCTTGGGTCTTGGCTTCCACCTCTGTAAAATGGGTACATTGTAAGGATGAAATAGGATAACACATAATTGCCCAGGAAGGCTAGCTCCCTTCTTTTGGCTATTCCCTTCCTGTGCTGTCTCCTCCTTCTTCTCCCTCACCCCACCCCAAGTCTGGGGATTAGGAGGTCCCTTCTAGAATATCCTATGGAGACCTCCATCAAAACATTGTTCTCTTATTTATTTATTTATTTGAGACAGAGTCTCACTCTTGGTAGAGTGAGAGTCACCCTTGGTAGAGTGCCGTGGCGTCACAGCTCACAGCAACCTCCAACTCTTGGGCTTAAGCGATGCTCTTGCCTCAGCCTCCCGAGTAGCTGGGACTACAGGTGCCCACCACAACTCCTGGCTATTTTTTGTTGCAGTCGCCACTACTGTTTTAGCTGGCTGAGGCCAGGTTCCAACCTACCACTCTGCGTATATGGGGCCGGTGCCCTACCCGCTGAGCCACAGGTGTTGCCCCATCATTCCCTTATTAATTCAGCAAGCATTCCCTTGGCGCAAAGATTAAAGAAGACCAGTGACTACCTTCAAGATGCTCATGGCTAATGGATACCCACAGCTCATGAATCCTTTTTCTATCACCAGCTGGGATGTCCCTTGAGGGCAGGCCCACGCCTTATTGGACTGCAGGTCTTCAGAAGCAGGGACACACAGCTCACTTTGGGTGCATCTAAGAGAAAATACCACAGGTCCACCTCCATCTCCCCAGCTCTCAGCTACTCCCTACACCAGCCTCACATCGGCCCACCAGCCTGGCCCACCAGCCTGCCCCTCTCAGCCTTTCTCCTGGAAGCCTGCAGCAGCACTGGTCAGGATATTCTCTGCCTGTCTGGATTAATGAAGGTTGTTGACAGGGCTCTGGGCCCACTGTTGGCACCACCCACCTCTAGAACGAAGAACAATACTGGCCCTTCCAAGGCAAAACAAAGGCAGACTTTGCCCCCAGCAGATCCCTTTGCCTTGATGAGTAACACTACACAGACCCTCGGTCCTCCACCCAACTACATTGAAAACAGCTTTTGTGAGGGACACACACAGTGGCCATTTTTATATGTGTGAGTGCAAGTGGCAAAAAGTGACTGTAACACGACAATGTGCCCTTCTTCCCACTTCTAACAGAATAGACAGGCGGCGGGGGGCTGGGAGAAACCCAACCTGAAGTTTCATTACATGAAATTCTGATAAAAAGCACTTTGAAGCCTCCTTCTCATCATCAGAAAACCACACTGGGCAAGATCAGAGCTTAACAGCCAACAACAACAACAACAACAACAAAAACCAAAACCACATTCAATCCCTGAGCTCATTTTCCTGAAATAGAAAACTACATATGTTTCTCAAGTTTCACATCGAGCCACTGCAGAGGCCAGACTGCAGAGCTGAATCGGCCAAAGTAAGTCAGGGGGAGAGAGGAGGGGCAGGGGCGGTGAGGGAGGAAGCAGAGGAGAATGAACCTGTCTGTCCACACCACAGTTCCCCAGCACAATCTAACCTTACACACTCTCCCGCTTACAGAACTTGTACCGAGGCTTGCTTATCCGGCAGCCTTTACTTTGTCAAATCAAGACACACTGCCTTGGATTCACAAGACTCCTTAAATCCAAAATGACTTCATGGTTGGCTCGGAGCTCGGTGTCTCTAAGGCCAGCGGCCAGGAACACATCACTGCTGGGCGCTCCTCCCCCACCCCCACTGACCTACCTGACTTTTCCATGGAGACCGTAGAGCAAAATCCTGAGCAGACAGGCTGTCCACGTTAATTAAAAGCTCAAACACCTCTTTAGAAACTAACTCTAGCTCAATATTGATACAGAATATAAGACTCCTAACAGGCAGGGGTGGGGAGGGGAAGGGGTGGTATTGGGCGGAAATGGGTTTGAATGGCATTTGGAACCCATTAATTTTTAAAAGACAAGCTGCCACCCTACATAGACCCAGAGAAATTCAGAATGTAAAGAAACCTGGAAGATGAATGAGCTGAAGATTGTTTAGAAAGGCCGCGGAGAGTGTTCGGCTTTTGAAAAGAATAATATCTGGGCAATAATGACAGCCGGTACTTTTTATTGGTGAATGTGGTTTTTGGCACCTTTTAGCAATACAGGGTGACAATTTTTCGTGTTTATTATAACCCAAGGAAAAGCAATCTCCTAAATGACTCTGGAACAAAGAGTTCCCTGACTGCCACTTCTTAATAACATTAAAGAATTCTCTTCAAAGGCCCTTGAAGAGGGCCTCAATAATCTACAGAGAAGAAGGGAATAATAAAGAAAATAAGAAGTAAAAGAAGGCATATTAAAGAAAGAAAGGAAACTAAATAGAAGGAGTAAAGAAGAGGATAGCAAAAGAAGGGAAGGACAGAGTACAGCATTTTAACACTAAATTAGATCCCAAAGGGTTGAATTCTAAGGTCAGACTTTAACAATCCTTTTTCAAACGAATACACTTTAAGGCAGAAGCCAGAAACCCTTTCAGCAGCACGACACACACCACACAGACTCAGAACTTCACATCAGGAAGGGCTGAATCAATCACTTAATCCCACCTCTGGGTGACACAGATCAGGAAAAGGACTGCGGGGATCCAAGGTCATTGGATCAGACAGGAGTCTTCTGAGCCCAAGCCCTACCACTCGTGATGAAGGTCTGGGATGTTGCCAAGCTGCGATTCCAGGACTGGACGCTGACACCTTTACCCACATTGACTGATTTGGACCTCAAATCATTGACTGATTTGGACCCAGAATCACACAGGTACAACCTAGCCAAGAGGTCCAATTACAAGTCCACAAAACAGCTCCCTGGCACCCTGGGTGGAACCAAATCTAAGACTGAGACGCTCCCTCTATCCTGAGGGTGGCCAGGAGAAGGACCCTGAGGAAAGGGTTCCTCTTACAACCTAACTCCTACTCTGGGTGAGGCCCTTTGGGGTTCCAGTTCTATTATCTAGAAAAAAAAGATCTAACTTTTTAGAGCTTTTATAATTTCAACATATTTTCGGCAAGGAATATACCATTCTACCGATTTGCAAGTGATAGATCAGATTCAGAGATCATTTCTGTTTACCGTGTTGAAGGAGAAAATAGGATTAAATTCTACAAGTGCTGCAAAATCTCATAGAAAACTGGTGCATAAAGGAAAAGCCATCTTGCTGCTCGGTTGGAAAATGACAGTTGTACAGAAGATCATTTTCAGACGTACAAAATCCATTTCTAGATAGACGCAGCAACAAAAAATTGGAGGGAGAAAAACTTCATAGAAATTGAACAGTCATACTGGGGGTTCTCAGCAAAGGGTGTTTATCATAATAATCTAAGGTTGCACGCACTTGCTCCCTGCCCCAAAAAACAAATGTAGAGCTTCTTAACCTCTTCTATCCAGTTTGATTTACTGAAGAAGAGTTAAAGAAACAAGCTCAACTGTTGTGGTTAGGGTCTCACGGAGAAGCAGTGTCGCCGAGCATAAACTCGCATATTGAAATTGTATATTTAAATAAAGGGGTTCACAGCTCTCTCAGGCATGTGACAACTTCTTTATTTCTCTCCTGGCTTATACAGCCAGGGACCACTGCTCTCTCATGGCGAGTGGCAAGTTGATTTCTTTACTCTTGGTTTAAATAGTTAGCGGTGCACATGCCCACTGTACCTCATTAATATTCATTACAATTTCTCTGCACATGTGCACTGTACATCAATGACTTCATTAATATTCATTACAATCCATAATCCATCTCATGAATAAACATCTTGTGACTGGTGAGCAGATCTTCCCTAGTAATCCACGGTTTAACTGATATCACTTTATCTAACATAATCCTTTTGAAATAATCCTTTTAACATAACTTAATGGAGAACATGTTATCAGATGTTACTTCTTTTGTTCTTATCTGATGAGGCCTTAGGCTTGGAGGAGGAAGATGGATTGAATACCTGCCCTGCTGGCCTCTCCGTTTAGAGGCAGTTACTTCAATTTTAAGCAAGGCATAATTAAGAAATTTCTAAGTCATACAGAAAACTTGTTTGCAAGCTTCTGCTCCCAAGTGGGCCTTAAGTCAGGGGGTTTTTACGCCCGCAACCGACCAGGCCAACCTTAGGTCTGGGGTTTTTATACCCACAACCAACCAGCCATATGGGATTCCGCCTCAGTTTCTCACAAGTATGCCTGCACAAAGTCTTTTCACTGCTCTTTCTCAAATAGCTTTTTTTGGCTAGAGGCATGTAGGCCCTTTGCCTATACTCCAACCCTCCCCAGACTTTGCCTCGGCATAGCAGATAAGGAAGGGTGGTCAGTGATGTGGCAGGTGAGTGCTGGCTGTAGGGCAGCAGTCGCTGAGAACCTGGCTTGATTCTGACACTCTCATGGAGTCTGCCCCTTGCTGTCCCCTGCCGCACCCTGACCAACCCAGCACAGTCTCCTCAGACTTGCCACCTCTAAGCACTGACTACCCTGAAGTCTCCCAGCATCTAACCATCTCCTCACACCCATCTCAGCTCTGAGACCCTCAGGGACAGGCTATTTCTACAACACTCACTGGACTCTGATCATTCCATAGAAAGCCAAGACCAAATCCTCAAAGCAGGAAGGAGGAGGAAGAAGGGGGGAGAGGAAGACCATCATAAAGATTTATCTGGTTCCTAATGGCCCATCCTCCCTACCCCATCCAGCTATTTACCCAAATTTGGATTTATTTAAAACTTAAATTAAGTAGGCCAGCCCCCGTGGCTCATACTTGTGATCCTAGCACTTCAGGAGGATCCCTGGAGGCTGGGAGTTCAAGACCAGCCTGGGCAACATAGTGAGATCCAGTCTCTACAAAAAATTAGCTCAACATGGTGGTGCTCACCTATGGTTCCAGCTACTTAGGGGGCTGAGGGAGGAGGAACACCTGAACCCAGAAGTTTGAAGTTGCAGTGAGCTATGGTGATACCACTACACTCTAGCCCAGGTAAAAGAGCAAGATCCTGTTTCCAAAAAAGGAATAAATATATTAAAAAAGAGAAAAAAGCCAAAGGGAAAGAAAAATGGAAGTAGCACTTCTTATGTAATACTATGTGGCAGAAATCAGTTAGTTAGAGATTTTCACCATGTGCATCATTTTCTTCATAAAGCAAACCCATATCATTCTTATCTTCCTTCAAATACAAGAGGTAAGTGGGATTGAGTGGGATTAAATGCCTTGCCAAAGTTCACCCAGGTGATAAGTGCCAGAATAAAACTTTAACCTAATGACTACTTATCTGTCTTATGAATTTGAACAGTTAAATAAATGTGTACTAGCTACTACTGGATTAGAGAAGGCATTGCCTTATCAACATGTATGCAAGGAGCTAGTGAATCAGCAACTAAATGGTGGAAACTGAGCACCTCCCCTGCTACAGACACCTGCTACCACACTCACTATCCTTGTCACTATTCTAGGAGGATTATAAACCAGTATCTGAGAAATTATGATTTTGCGATTGCCTTTTCACCTGCCTCATACCTAATCTCCCTTTTTTCTTTAGTAATAAGAAAATTCTAATTTTATTTGGGTAGCAAAGCACCCACCTAAAAGCCTGCATTGCCCAGATTCCACTCCAGCTGGGTATGAATATAACTCTAAGTACCGGTCAATGATATGCAAGGGCAAGGATTATTCTCACCTTCTAAGAAGGGTGCTTAAAGAAGGCTCACTCTAATGGGAGATGCATCCTTTTAATGCACCCCTACTTTCCTTCCTCCTGCTAAACAGAATATAAACTTAATAGTGGAGACTTTCACGGTTACGGTGGGGTAACCTTGAGAATGAAAGTCAGGCCTGAAAACAATGAAGTAAAAATGTGAAAAGAGCTACTATCCTTGATGACTTCACAGGACATCACAGTAGCCCAAAACTCCATATATCCCTACTTGTTTACAGAAAAAAATGAGCTATTTTGTGTTTAAGTCACTGTTATTTTGACTTTTCTATTATTTCTATCATTCACTAGCAAAGAGATGAGGATCCTATTTCTTCTGTAGAGAGTAAAAAATTCTCCTTTCTAAAAATAAGAGTAAAGAAAATTTAGTATTTTATTTCTAAGCATTATTAAATATACTAAAAAATAAGCTGGTGAGAAGATGACTGAATCATTCTTTCTAGAATCTAGAATACCCACTTTATGTACCACTGTTCTGAGAAATCATCCTTCAATACAACCTTAAAACAATGCAGATCAAACATTTACCATCAAGCACATTAGAAATAACTGTGCTTCCCCCTGCTCCAGAAACCTTTAATTTTATGACACTATCTGGGGCATCCATATCAAGATGTTTCAACTGAGGTCTAGCCAAAAATGTTACCTCTAGGACAGGGGTCCTCAAACTTTTTAAACAGGGGGCCAGTTCACTGTCCCTCAGACCATTGGAGGGCCGGACTGCAGGCCCCGGGACAAGTCAGCTGCTAAGCAGGATAGGCCGCGGCGGCAAAAACACCCAGCAGGCTGGATAAATGTCCTAGGTGGGCTGCATGTGGCCCATGGGCCATAGTTTGCAGATGCCTGCTCTATGAAGATACAATTTCAATAAATTCTACTTTTACTCCACAGATTTCTAATGTTAAAAAAATCAACCCTTAAACCACAATGGGAGATGACTTACATCTACTACAAAGGCGATAATTTTTAAAAGGATGTAGGGGAGATAAGTGTTGGGAAGGATGTGGAGAAATTGGATCGCTCATAAATTGCTGGTGGGACGTAAAATGACGGAGCCACTGTGCAAAAGTTTGGTGGTTTCTCAGAAAGCTAAATAGAGAATTACCATATGAATCAGCAATTCCGCTCCTAGATGTACACCCAAAAGAACAGAAGGCACTGACTTGAGCAGTTACATACCAGTGCTCAATGCAGCATCCTTCACGACTGATAAAGGGTAGGAATAACACAAATGTCCATCAAAAAGTCCATCAATGGATAAACAGATAAACAAAATGCAGTGTTTAGTATACCATTTCCACACAATGGAATATGACTATTCAAGTCATAAAACGGAAGGAAATTCTGGCACATGCTACAGCAGGGGTACATTTTGAAAACACTACGTTACGTGAAACATCCCAGGTGAAAAAGGACACATATTGCATTATTTACTTACAGTCGGTATCTACCATAGGCATATCCATAACAGAATGAAATGGGAAGTTACTGCTTTCATGGGTACAGGGTTTTAGTCTGGAGTGATAAACAAATTTTGAAACTAGTACTGATGGATAAACGACACTGTGACTATAATTAATGGCACTGAATTATATTCTTACAAATGGCTAAGATGGCAAATTTTATGCTATTTTACTATAATTAATGACAATAAATAATGTAATGTGGCAAAATCATTTAATTGTATCCTTTAAATGGGTGAATTATATATAATTATATGTAACATAAACACCAAAAGCTATTAAAAAAAAAATCAAGTCTTGTCTTAGGTATATGAGTGAGAAGGGCACAGGAGGCCGACCACCAAGGACAGGCTCGGACTCTGGGTGTCCCACCCGAGGCAGGTATTGGTGTGGAAGTTTCTCACTTCTCATCCTGCTACCTGGGCTCTTGGGCAGGATGACTTCTACCCAACCTCCTCTCCCCTTAAACCACAATGGGAGATGACTTAAATCTACTGCAAAGGCTATAAGTTTTTAAAAGGATGTGGGGGAGCACCAGAGGACACAGAATTAACTTTGCCCCCCATCCTCTTACTTAATTTTCCTTAAGAGGAAAAGTAAAATTCACCTGATAGTTAAGAGACAAGAGAGGCAGCCACATTGGAAGGGTCACCGTGTTAAAGACAAAGTGATACAACATCCCCTCCTCCACTTCCTGTGCCCACATGCGTCCAGCCCTGTGGAAATCACACCCACAGGGGGTCTGCACTGCGACTGCTACACTATTAGATGTAGATCTGGGTGGCCAATCTAGTCGTCCCTCCCCACACAGGTTCACATACACCTGAAGACGCAGACCTGGTTCAGACCCACTTCCGAGCTGTCTATCCATCCAGTATTCCAGAAGTTCTATACAGTATAAACAGTATTTTCTTAGATGATAAGATAAAATTCCACTCCTCATTTAGCTAATATGCTTTGTATGTGGTCAGTTCTATCTGTCAGAACCCCAAGGGCAAAGAAGAGGGAGTGGCCCTCTGACTCCCCAACCACAGAGACACCAGTGAGAAGCTGAAACAATGAGAACTGCTTTTAATTGTCCTAGGTGTGATAATGGCACTGTGGTTGTCTAAGAGATTGTTGGACTTGTAGGCAATAAGCAAGGAAATACTGTGAAGTCTGTAATTTACCTATAAAGGGTTTAGCAAAATAAACACACACACACACACACACACACACGCCAGTGTGAGAGACAGGTAAGGTGTGCACTAGACAGCACAAATATAATAAGTTAACTGACGCATGTGAGTAAGATGCCTGAGTGTTCAACGTGCCATGCTCTCAGCTTTTCAACAGGTTTAAAATGTTTTCAGATATAATGCAAGGGTAAAACACTAAAACAAAAAAAAGAATTATTTCCCACCAATATTTAAGGCCACACTGAAATCCCATAATAAATATTAGTAATTGACATGAGTAAGTTATTTTCATATGCAATACTGACATAGTCAGTAATTGACATGCATTGATATATATTAATAAGTGGTTGATAAATATAAGAAAAATTAATTTCATTTAATAATCAAAAAATGCAAATTATAATAACATCAATGTTGCCTAAAAACTTGGCAAATTGATTTAGATGGATTATACTGACACATTACATAATATCATACAGCTATCAAAAATATCTTTTAGATAATATTTATAATATTAATATAATAATTTAATAATATAAATTAATATATTAGTATTTACTATATATTATATATTAATATTAATTAAATATAATATTTATATATTAATTAAATATAATATTTATT
>NW_003852461.1:6222266-6239337 GCF_000181295.1 Otolemur garnettii | reverse complement strand
AAAAAAAAAAAGAAAATAACTACAGATCAATAAAAAAAAAATAATCATCTCCTGCCATATTAGCAAATAACCACAAGAAAAATAAAACAGTACAGTAATATCCCTCAAAATTCAAAACACAACTATTGTACAAATCAGAAAAATAATTGTTATTTTAAAGGGAAAACAGTTTCTAAAAACCACAAATTCACCTCTTTAAAAGAGAAGACAGAATATTTACTGACAACATTATACATTTTAGTGCAGGGAAGAGTAAAGGTAATATAAACAAAAGCAGGTAAACATAAAGAAGTATAAGGGAAAATAAACCTAAGAATCTAGAAATTTAGCCCTGTTTTCCCATATGCTATACAAATGCCTCAGAATTTCTACCATGGAGCTTCTACCAAACTCAGAGCGTCTCAGGTACATAAGAAGCCTAGTAATCAATTTCTTTCAGTCCAAAGCCATGAAAACAAGTGACCTGAGAAAAGCCAAGTCTCCCATACGGAGTAATTAAAAATAATGCGTATAGATACTCCATTCTCAGGAGAATTAAATGTAAAAAAAAAAAGAAAGACAGAAAATGAAAGCCATCCACTCCCCACCCTTACATGGGAGCTGCGCTTAGTGATTTCCTTCCAAAGAGCATGGCAGCAGGGTGGCAGAGGTGACTTACGGGGAGAAAGCTGACAAATGACATCTCAGCCAAGTGACCGCAGTAAACATCACTAGTGGTCAGTCACTGACAGCATGTACCCTCGGTGGGACAACATGAGAAAGACCACTCTACCTCTGTGGGCTTCCTCCCCAAACTCATCACCCGCATCTCATCATGAGAAAAACACCAAGCAAATGCCACTAGGGGGACATCTGCAACATACATGACCAATCCTCTCCCACCTGTCACGGTCACCAAACAGAAGGAAAGTGCGGTACCCCAGATGGGATTCTGGAGGAGATGGGCCATTGGGTAAAAGCTAAGGGAGTCTGAATGCAGAATGGGATTTAGTTAATGGCGACGCATCGATATGGGCTCTTTAATTACGATACATGGGACAAGCTGACGTAGATGTTAACAGCTAGAGAACTGCAGGTGGGTACGCACGACAGGGGGACGTTCTGTAACGTCTTCACGACTCTTCCATAAATCCAAAACTACTTCCAAATAAAACGTCTGTTGAAAATTATAACTGAATTTAAGAGGAGGTGCTTTTAAACAACTTGCAAATACTATCTACTCTTGAGAATCTAGAAGGAATTTCTCTCGGAACCCCAATGTTAGAACTAAGTTTTACTTCTGAACAGCAGTCAGGCTTCCGTCTGCTCCCCCAGTTAACTGTTTTTTCTTTGGCCGCTAGGAGACTTGGAAACAAATTTATTAGCAATTGGGGAAAACCTTACAGTTTCTATGAGGTCCTTATGCAACTCACTTATTCTATTATTTTCACTCCATTCTGGTATTTTTTAAATTTTTTAACCACTATTTTTATCTTAATCTGTGACCAGTCACCTCGTATCTCTTTAAAGCAGGCGTCCTCAAACTACAGCTGGCAGGACACATGCAGCTCACCAGTTTTTGCCACCGCTGCCTGTCCTGCTTAGCAGCCGACTCGTCCTGGGACCCACAGTCCAGCCCTGATGGTCTGTGGGACAGTGAACTGGCCCCTTGTTTAAAGTTTGAGGACTCCTGCTTTAGAGGGATAATTTACACAACTTGAATATATTTTTATCTGATTATACAAAATTTTATTATTCTAAATTATGAATTTTCATTTCTTAGGCTACCAAAATTCTGGACAATAACCCGCTCTACAGCAAAAAAATAAATGGCAAATTACTGATGCACACTCTGCTTCAAGCCGCTCTTGAATTGCTAAACGGTAATAAAACCACCTGCTGCCGGGAGGGTCTGGAGGACCGACAGTTAACGTTTGTTAATATGCCTAGCACAGATAAAGGAAAGGCACTCAATAAATGGTAATTACCATTACTATTATTAACGAAAATAGCAGTCATGATTTTCATTAATATGGTGAAAAGAGTGGAGCTGAATGGCACATCAGTCATGGGCCTGGTGGAGATTTTTTCAGTGACCCAGATAAACAAAACTAGAGGCCGTAGAAGAGAAAGCAAGCAATAAGGAAAGTAGGGTGGGGCGGGAAACAAGAAGTGGAGAGGAAAACAGCGGAGGAGGAGAGAAAATGAGGGAAAAGTTTTTATGCACGGTCTTGGCCAAAAGCAGGTTTGGAAGCTTTCAGTCTTTAAGATGAGGTGAAATCCAATCGCTTGTTAGTCTTGACTCCACTAGAATAATAAAAAGGGAGTAAAAAAAAAAACCCTCTAGCCTTTTTGGCACTCATTTCCCCCAAGGTTCCCAAAATAATCACATGTAGGAGCCAAACAAACGCCAAATCTGAACCTCTCCTTAGCCCGGGGGGCCAAGCTGGTGTTCCATTGCCCAAAATGTTCTCGGCACTGGCACATGCATCTCCCTTGTTGTAGGAGAAATGGACAATGTCGATTTTTCATTAAAAGGACTCCTTGTTTACGTACTGTGGGCTACGTACTTTATCCAGAGTGCCTCTAACTCTTTCAACAACCCTGCCAGGGCTCAAAGATGAGGAGACAGGCAGCTGCGGGAGGTAAACAATTTGCTCCAGGTTCCCGTGACGGGACACGGTGGAGACACCGAAGTCAGGCCAGTCGCCGACCACAAAGATGTCCCTTTTTCTACTACACCAGAAACGTAATGTAAACATTCCCTACCAAAACTGACAGAGAAAGGAAACTAAATAGCTAATATCTCAAGAAAAAAAAAAAAAATCTCACCATTGTGTGAGCAGCTTTTCTGTTATGTCACTCAATTCATACCCCACGGAGCAGGTGCTGTCAGTACCTCCATTTACAACCAAGAAAGCCCAGAGGAGCTCCTTGTTTCACCTGCATATGCTGCAGTTTGAAAACGAGAAGGGAGAGACAGACAGAAGCTGCACGTGGGCCGGGGGAGGGCAGCCCGCTCTAGAGGAAGCTGGTACCTGGTGCTCCGGGTCACAGGCTTTGCTCTCTGGACGAGAGGGAGGCTGCAAGGCAGACCTCGGGAGGGCGGGTGGCGGGGGAAGCAGATTATCAATTTATACTAATGAAAATACAATGAGTCATGAGTGTCAGAGCCAATAAAAGATGGCAGGGATGACTACACCGCCAATAAATCAGTTCTGAGCATTAAACTTTCACTTCCTCAAGGTCTGAGGTTGTCACAGGCAGGGATGGGAGCCCCTGGACGTGTTAGGATAAGTCAAAAAGCAACCCTCCACTTTTGAAGTCAACACATTCATTAAGTCTTTAAAACACTTTCCATCCTGGAGTGGCGCCTGTGGCTCAAAGGAGTAGGGCACTGGCCCCATATGCCGGAGCTGGCGGGTTCAAACCCAGCGCTGGCCCAAAACTGCAAAAATAAATAAATAAATAATAAAACACTTTCCATCCCTCACAGGTGTGGAGCACCTCAGTGTCATCCACTATTTTCATGCATATTCTTTTAGGTGATGTTGTCCAAACTTAACTTGAGCATATAACCACCCAGTACACCTATTAAACATACAGATTCCCCGGTCTCCCAGGGAGATTCTGATTCAACAAGCTAAAAACCACAAGTCCTAGAAATATGTGTTTTGAATAAATGACTCAGATGATTCTTTTAATCCTTGTTCGGAAAAACTATTTTAATAGGACTCTCACAACCACCTTGTAAGATTAGACATCATGATCCCCATTCTATGTAGAGAAGGAGAGCGAGACTCAAAGAAAGGATGACACATCCTCCAGGTCACACAATTAGTACTGGGGTCATTACGGAAGTTCTGAGATACATGAAAATCAAGAAAGGTAAAATCCCTCAGGACACAAAACAAATAATGCCCTCCCAGCAATACCGAAAAGCCAAGCAAGTTGAAACTTACAGGAATGAATCAGAAAGGACGCTGTCAACTGTGTTTCTCAGAAGTCAAATAATGGGCTGTAACACAGTCTGTCTCGAAACTTTCGTAGTAACCCGTGTGTGGCAGAATTGTGGCTCCACAGTGTGTATACATGCCATGCACCTGGCTCTGAGCCACTGTTCTTCATGTCAGCCCCTCCCACACCTTCCTCCCATGATGAGAGCATTAGTGGAAGGTCTCAGGGTAGGGGGTCCACGTGCCTATGAAACTGGCTTCTGCCAACCTCAGGTACTCGCTCGACTCTGCCAGAGAGACCTCCAGAGAAACGGTCTGAACTTTACCCTAGGAGGTGTAATCAGTTACCACCATGGTTATCACTGATGGGGAGATGGGGAGGACGGGATGTGGGTGAACATACCGTCTTGGGCATTCTTCCTTTGGTACAGAATTCATTGTCCAAAGTTCTTTGTCAGAGAACCTTTCTCTAGGTTCTTTTTCTCCCTTTGTGCAGTAGGGAAAGAAATGTTTTGATCATTTTAGTCAAACAGACCCATCAGTCAGGGCAATGGTACTCGATGTGTGCACCGGGAATCCTCCACTGGCTTGCCAACCTTGAGGACCCCAAAGTGGAACTAGAGCTGAAGGAGAATCTGACTTTCCTTCTCTTTTTCACTGGGTGTTGTTCCACCCAGGGTTTTGACGTGCTCCCTAATCTGTTCTGTTGGCTCTGGATATGCTACACCCCGTTTCCGAGTGTCCCGTGCTGTACTTAGACACTAAGCAGCGTGGGCTTTCTGAGGTCAGCCCCGGCTCAGGTAGAGCTAAGTGGGGTGGGGGCAGGGCTGACATGATGCGTGTTGAGCTTGTGAAACACGTTCTCTGCTGACCCCTTGCTGGAAGCCCCTGCAGCTGAACTAGCACAGAAGTTCAAGAGTTGACTCCTGTCAACTGCCTACAAGAAAAGGCCCCAATCTGTAAAAAGACCCAGACAGGAGGAGCCCAGAGGAAATGGGACTGCTATTCCCAGCGTCCCCTGCATCTAAATGAAGAGGAAAATGGGTGGACATGCTTCCCATCTCCCGGGAGCTGACTTTAAAATACAGCAGCTGCTGCTCTAATTGACACCGTCTGATCTGTCCTCAGGAAAACAATCCCCTTCCTCATCGGTTTATTCAATCCAGGCCTTAAACTTTTTTAAGATGAGAAGACCTGCCCCCACACCCTCCTTGCGTCCCCTGAAACCTGAGGTCAGGATAAGAGACTTGCCATCCTTAGAGACACCTGCTCAACTGGTCTGTATATATCCATGCACACGCCCACTCAGCTAATCACTGCAGCCGCAACTTCACACCCCGTGAGCGTTCTGAAAAGTCTCTGTTATGTAGCACACGCTTTATTTTTAACATTCATAATTTATTGAAGAATAGTTGTTGACTTCCACATACACACCTCTACAGTATGAGATTAGGGTACATTTATATAAAAAGCAAAACAAACCTATAACACACCCATCCAGTTAACATCAGCTACCTTGAAAAACACATCTCCTATCCTTTTTTTTTTTTTTTTTGGCCGAGGCTGGGTTTGAACCCACCACCTCTGGCATATGGGGCCGGCGCCTTACTCCTTTGAGCACCAGGTGCCGCCCTCTCCTATCTTAATATTAGGGACCAAATACATACACATACACACACACACACACACACAGGCCTGTATAAAGATGTTGGTCAATGACAGAGTGCGATCGTGGTTTCCCAAGATCAGTACGAAGCTGAGAAATTACTGTCACCTAGTGACACCTCAATGATCTCCATGGAGCCTCCAATGTGTACGTTTATGCCTTAGTTTTTAACTAAAAAGTTCAAAAAGTAAAAGAAAAAAACTTTAATAGAGAAAAGCGTATAGAATAAGGGCATAAAAATATTTTTGTACAGGTATACAATGTATTTGTGTTTTAAATATTACAAAAGAGTAAAAAAGTTAAAATTTCAAGTTTATAAATTAAAAAAGTTACGGTGAGCTAAGGTTAATTTATTATTGAAAAAATGTTTTAATAAATTTAGTACAGTGTAAGCATATAATGTTTTGGGCCAGAGTCTCACTGTATCACCCTCAGTAGAGTGCCATGGCATCACAGCTCACAGCAAACTCAAACCCTTGGGCTTAAGCCATTCTCTTGCCTCAGCCTCCCAAGTAGCTGGGACTATAGGTGCCTACCACAATGCCTGGCTATTTTTTGTGGCAGCTGTCATTGTTGTTTAGCTGGCCCAGGCTGGGTTCGAACCCACCAGCCTTGGTGTATGTGGTTGGCACTGTAACCACTGTACTATGGGCACCAAGTCTTTTTATTATTATTATTATTATTTTTTTTTATTTTGAGACAGAGTCTTACTCTGTCACCCTTGGTAGAGTGGTATGGCATCATCACAGCTCACAGCAACTTCAAACTCTTGGGTTCAAGTGATCCTCTTGCCTCAGCCTCCTGAGTAGCTGGGACTATAGGTGCACGCCACAGCTGGCTATTTTATTTTTAATTTTTGTTATTTATTATTTATTTATTTATTTATTTTTATTCACATAGATGTGAATACATTTATGCCATTATGGGATTCAATGTGTTGATTATTTGTACAAATTGGAGTGCTTGGCTAGTTTTTTCTATTTTTAGTATTTTGTCTCACTCTTGCTCAGGCTGGTCCTGAATTCATAAGCTCTGCAATACACTCAGCTTGGCCTCCCAGAGTGTTAGGATTACAGGTGTGAGCCACCACGCACACTGGTGTACAATTATAAAGTCTAAGTCGTGTATAAAGGCCCTAGGTCTTCACATTCACTCACCTCTCACTCACTGACTCACCCAGAACCACCTCCAGCCATGCGAGCTCCATTCATCTAAGTGCCCCATACAGCTGTACTGTTTATGTTTTATACCATATTGTTCTTACACCTTGCTATGTTGAGATATGTTTAGATACACAAATACCATTGTGTTACATCTGCCTACAGCTTATCAGCACCGCAACACGCTGTAGTTTGCAACCTAGGAGCAGCGATCTGTATGCCATACAGCCTTGCGTATAGTAGGCTCTACCACCACCAGCTAGTTCTGTGCAAGTACCTTCACTCTATGATGGGTGAACAACAGTGGAATCACCGAGGATGCACGTCTCAGGTCATATTCCTGTTATCAAGCAACACAGGGCTCTGTGGGTACATACATGTACTTTTTCCCTTTAGGTGAATAAGTGAATAAAGGTGAATAAAGGTGAATAATAAAGGTGAATAAAGGTGAATAAAGGTGAATAAAGCCTTTGGTAAAAGTCCCATTTCACTCTAGATTCTTCACATCTCCTTCAAACGTGTCCAATTTTAATGAATGGTCTTCTTCACATCTCCTTCAAACGTGTCCAATTTTAATGAATGGTCTTCCCTAGGATACTCACATTCCAGGCCTCTAAGGAACAGCGTCTGGGCAAGTGCCAAGGAGGTGGAAGATAGATTCAAGATGTTTCAAGTAGGCAAAATCACATGCAGATGTACAAACAGTGTGTCCGGTCAAAGAGAGTTAAGAAAGCCATATATATATATACAGACACCCGAGAATGGAAGATCGCAAATAAAATCCAACTTGTAATTAACATACCGTGCTGTGACACCTGTTGCTTTCCACGATAAGAAGTCCGGGAGATCAAAGAAATGTCCCGCCTTATCCCAGCAAGTCTCTCTCAAGTTCTGCCAAATTAAATATACATTAGAATCAATGAAGGGATTTTTTCCTACCCCTCTCCTCTTTCAAAAATGTCTTAAAATTTTCAAAACAAAAGCATAGCCAACAAAGCCCATTAAAACATCTGTCTGGGGGCTTGCAGGGTGTGGAGAGTGACATAACAGAACTTATACAGGACAGGGATACTGGCCAGTATTAATCTTTCAAAAAATGACCATCATTTTCCCTTTTTTTCCCTGTTGGACAAACTGGAAGGAGAGCACAGTCTGAGAGGGTCTGCAACCCATCTTCCCAGGGAGTAGGGAAAGGATACACTTCAAGCCGTGTAATAAAATTTCAACACTGAGCAGCTGTAAACTTGGGGGGGAAACTACACTAAGAAATGACCCAATGAAACTACACACGGCCTCGCCATGTTGAATTGCCCACATGCCAAATGGTTCCAGAGGCAGTAGACAAAATATGTTCCCTGGCCCCAAAGAACTTCCAGTCTAAGCCAGAAAGAACGGCCACATAGTCAAACCATCATTATCTAATTGTTACAGATCTGTTTCTCTGCGTTGCCAAATGGTCAGATTTTTTCTTGCTGCTGGGTTTTTCCTTCCTTTTGCCACTTCTGATTATTTGTTCCTCACTCACCACCCTGTTCCTCCCAGCATCCATTCCTCCTGCCCACTTTTGTCAACCCTGCAGACCATTCCTGGGGGAGGGGGGGGTTCCAGGATCTCCGGCTCAAGCTTAGGTGTGGTGGTCACACAACCTGGTCCACTGCACAATTATTCATGCCATGTCTTCCTTCCCGCTCGAGTGTGAGCTCTATGGGGTCAAGGATCCGATCTGTCCTGCTCCCACATCCGACAGTCATAGGCTGTAACTCCTCCACGCCACGTGAGGGGGCCCTCAGCTGCTGTGCAGACACAGCTGAACTCTAGTCCTCTTACTATGAACGCTGGACTGCGCCAGGTGTGGAGCTGGGACCTGGCTGAGCCAATCAGCTTCCTTCTCCCAGGAATTTAGAATCAGGGCCCAAGTGAACCCGTTTAACTTCTGCCTGTAAAGGGAAGTGGCTCTGAGATCAACCTGGACACTATGAAGTTTGCACTTTCTGACAAGCCCTGGAGAAGTGAAACTTCAAGAAGAGAAGAGACGACAGAGCACTAGCAAGAAAGCTCTCCCACCACCCAGGCACTCCACGTCCAGTTCCATCCATGCCCTCTCCAAGGAACTCCAAGGAAAAACAACCTGTCATAACACAAGGGTATCAGTGGGAACCCAAGGGCAACAATGCACAAGTTTCAAAGAGGCACATTTTAGGACCCACTGCAGGGGGACCCATCGCAGGCGCTCAGTCATTACTTGGTGAACTACTACACAAACCGCTTGACTTCACCATGCGGGGCTGTCCAACCTTTCACCTCTCCCCTGCATGTGGGAAGAAAAAGAAGAGTTGCCTTGGGCCACACATTATCAAAAACTAACAACAGCTAGTTGTACAAAAACTAACAAAAGCTGGGGCAATGCCTGTGGCTCAAAAGGGTAGGGCGTCAGCCCCATATGCCAGAGGTGGCGGGTTCAAACCCAGCCCCAGCCAAATAAAACAAAACTAACAAAAGCTGATAAGCAAAAAAGAAAGGTCTGTGACTAATTTTCATGACACCTGACACCACTGATAAACGAAACAGGCCTCAAATAATCCATATGTGGCCCACAAGCCACAGGTTGCACACCTCTGAGTCTCTTATGGGAGGAGTATCTCAGAGCTGCTGAAGGACCCCACACACGTTATCTCCTTACAATGGCAGCAAAGTCCCAGGTGCTGTTATATCTGCCTTGCAGACAGGCGGCTGGCCTTCCCCTCTGTTCACCCTTCATTACGTGAGTTCTTCCTACACTGCTTCTCTGTGACTACTATGTGGACACAGAAAATCTACACATAGCAGGTAATGTGAGCACCACCCCAGGCACAGGATCCTATTACAATATCAAAAGGACTCAGATGTGAAAGGCACAATATTAATGCCATTCTTTTGCTTGTTTCAAATTCCTAAGCCTTTAGGTAAAAGCTTATATCTAGAAAGGGACTTGTCCTAAACTTCTCTTAAAATGTCCATACATCTCGATGTTAAATAAAGCAAAAGATGAAGTATACTAACTATACCTGATGTAGCTCTGAACTAGCAGTAGACTAGTAAACTCTATACACTAACACGTTGCAAGTAGAAAATGGTAGCCTTCGAAACCAGGGAGTCAAACTACCAGCATGCCTGTCAGATAGTCCCCCAAATCTATTTTCATGTGTTCTGTGGTTTCAGAGATGAGGGGTCAGAGAAGGAGACAAGGCAGCCTCCTTCTACAGGCTGCAGAAAACCCAGGCCTGTCACCAGCCATGACCTGCCAAACCCCTGCAGCAACAGCCGGTGCTTCAAGCCAAAGCTCAACAATCTTTCCAAACTCAGAGAAAAAAAAATGCTTCTGTTAGATCTTGTATACGGTCATTAAAGACCTTGTATAGAGAGCTCTCGGCCTGCAGCCACACCAACAGCCACTGTAGACAATGGAACCCAAGTGGAATGTCTCAAAGAGAACTTAGAGCCTCCTGCCAAAAACAGACAGTGTGGTAAGAGAAGTGGGGGCCCAGCGAGAGTCACTTCTTCTTGAGACCACACCACCTTCAACTATCAAAGGTAGAGGCCTACCCAATCTCTCCATGGGAGGAGGAACCAGAAACACTTGTGTTGTCAGAGCAGGAGGAATCCTTAAGAAGGCACACGGTCTCAGAAGAGAGGCCAGCAGTATTCCCTGCTTTCTCAACAAAAGCAAGGTCTGGAGCTGGGCCAGCAAAAAGCAGGAGCAGCATTTGAATGAGAGGGAATGCCTATCCCCTTACTCCGAGATGCCGACACCCCATGAAGGTCCTGTGTTGGGCCCCAAGATCACAAGTGCTCTGTCATCAAATGCCAGATTGGCTATGAGTCTATCAGCCCCTATAAATGGAGTTTTAATCCAGTTCTGCTGGAAAATCTCTGTTCCTCCTCCTCCCCAGCTGGCATAGTCCAGGTTACAGACCTCCATCTTTCTGAATGAATTCTATTCTCGCAACCATTTGGTTCTCAGGGTGGTCCAGGGGTGTGCGGGCAGTGTATAATATTCTCACACTATGGGTAGAGGGGCTGAGCGTCAGACCATGAGGACTTGGCCCAACATAATGCAGTTACTCCCCTGAAGCACCCACTTGACTTCCATGTACCCAACACCCTCCACTCACACTAGCTGCACAGGTTAGGGACAGGGCACAGAGCAGGCCCTCAACACGTCCCGACTTCATTCTGTCTCCTTATGTGACAGCTTAATACAGGTTCAGCCCAGGAGCGCCCTGTGCTGAATGACTTAAGTCTTTCTATCCCCCAGTTACCAAGCAACTCACAAAAATGAGTCTTTTCCAGAAAAAAAGAAATCAGCAGTGATGCAGGGTGTATGACTTGGCACAAAAGGCTTCTTCTACATTCCAACAGCAATCCTTACAGCTAAGAAATCCCCCAGCTTGAAAGCAACCACAAAGAACAGCTCCTTTTTTTTTTTTTTTTTTTTTGCCTTAATCATCTATTACTTCATAAAACCACAGCATTTCTTGGGAGTAGGCTACTACTCAAAGCTCACAGCTGCAGGTCTCAGTGGTGGAGGCGGACGAGTGAAGTCCAAGATTCAAGGCAGCGGCTGCCCTGCCGGTCAGGGCAGAGAGAAGCAGCTTGCACCCCTTCCCACCCACTGGGATGCCCGAGAAAGCACGTCCAGGAAGCTGCAAGGTTTCTGCTGCTTTGAGACACCAAGGGAACTTGTGGGGAAATGAGGCAGCTACTGCAAAGAGAGCAGGATCTAGGAGCAACAGGAGAAACAGGGACAACCAGAAAACTAGAGAAGATCACCCACATATTTAATTATTGATTACAAAGGGATTCCATCTGGACTGTCTACTGCGTTCAGGGAACAAAAGAAGAGAAACAGAGCTCCCTAATTCCCAGCTCGATAGATGAGCCTGCCTGCATGTTCCAAGTACTCACAATCCTGTTTTCCAGCACAACTGCCCACACAAGTGCAAAGCCATACCTCACTCTGTGTTCACGACTTCAAATTAGGCACAGGCTGATCGCCCAGAGAGAAAAGATGTTTCAGGGAGAAACTTAAGCCCCAATATCATTCTTCAAAGAAAACATGGAGTGGGTCATAAACCCCAACCAGAAACTTCTCAGAATGAATGGAACAATTCCATGTCTCAAACTCCCATCCATAGAAACAAAGACTGAATACCAGAAATAATTCAAGGCAGGCGGGCAGATAAGCTGAGAGGTTTGTGCTACTACAGGCATCATAAAACCTAAAACTTTCCATTCCATTCTTTTCTTGAAAATGGTTCGATAGCTCCTTATGTCCTGGAATCCAGTTTTAACTCCTCAGCAGGGCTCTCAGGCCACTTAACAACCTGGCTTCAACCTGGCCATTATCATTATGATGATTACTGTCTGGGCCCATCTCGCATCACCTCTCTCCTAACCCCTCCCCGCAGTTCTCTGCCTTCCCAAATATATTATGTTCTTTTCTATTTTAACACTTCTGTTTAGGATGGTGCCTCTCCATGGACTGACTATCCCATCTTCTCCCCTTACCAAACTTCTGCTCTTGATTCAAACCCAGCTCAGCTATCACTTTTTCTGTGAATCCCTCCATCCCATGCTGAATTCAAATTATATATTCATGCACTTAAATCCACCTCAAAATGGGCAACAGCCAAGCCTAACTCACGAAAAATGAAAAATGCAAAATGTCTCAGGAGTTATAAAAAAATCCAAAGCCAAAACCTTTCAAGAGAAAAGTTACAACTTCCAAAGCCAAGGATCTTTCAAAAGAAAGTTACGATGGTGAGAAAGATATATACAAAGAAAAAGGTAATTAACAAGATGATGTATGACAATAATGCAATGAGCCTGATACCAAAGTTGGGTGAGTCAGCCTTATAATTGTATCATAATATTTTGTGAGAGCCCATATATCTGCCTCTAAGGAGTAATCCCAAACAGGGTTCAGCGGAGGGAAAGGGCTTTGGGTCTGGTGAGGCTGGAAAACGCTTCACCAGGGAGAGACAGAAGCTGATGCCCAGAGGTCAAGCATAAATATCTATGCTACTATTAAGAAAGATTCACAAGAATCAAAAATCTAGAGTGACAAGACAAATTACTCCCTTTAGAGAAGGATTTGTTTAATAGTCTCATTATGGAAGTTATTTGTAAAATAATTCCATTGTAAAATTTAAATTATTTAATTTTCAAAAACTGGATTCATAAACATTCCCCATCATCCACCTCCCCTGGAGGCTTACTGTTGTACAGGAAAGAAAATGTATAACCTACACAAGAACTGATTCCCAATCATAACTATGTTACCATATTCGAGATCATATTCAGCAAAGCAATCTTTGCCCAGAGGGTGACACCACCACCAGTTTAAGGAAAACAAGGCTATGAGAGGTGGCGTCGGATAACTTTAGAGTCCAGTGGACCTGAGTTTAATTACTGTCATCACCCCCTCCCAGCTCTGTAGCAAATTCATTTTCCCTAAGCCCCAGTTTCCGCAAACACCATTATTACTAGCATTCTCCTCCAAGGATATTGTAAGAATTCAACAAAGTGCCAGGTAAGTCAACAACAGCCATTCAGATCACTGCCAGGGAGCTTCCTACTCCTCAAAGCACTTTGATACTCCTGATCTCATCTGATCTGTATAATGCTTTAAGGCACAGAGGGCAAGAAATCATTGAAGATTAAAAGACTTAAGCCCAGAAAGAGATCATGATTATCTCTGATCATACGACAGGCTAAAATTTGGCTCTCCTCTGCTTGCACAGACCTAGAGCAGGTGTCTCCCTAAAGCAGTGGTCCTCAACGTGTGGGTCACGACCCCTTTGGGGGCAGCCTAAGACCATCGGAAAACACATATTTTGTGTTTGACTCTGGTGTTAACCAGTCCCTGAGATGGACTCTGACTCACCTAAGCTGAGCTGGATGATCTTAGGCTGGGCCCCATCACTGCACCTGTCACCATCTCTTCACCTGTCTGTCTCTCTCACTAGACTGGAAGCTCCTGAAATTACAGTTATGAAGTAGCAACGAAAATAATTTTACGGTCACCACAACATGAGGAACTGTATTAAAGGGTCATGGCATTAGGAAGGTTGAGAAGCAATGCCCTAAAGCATGATGTGAAGTAGACCTGTCCAGAGACGAGAGGGATGTCAAGAGGCGTGGACAACACAATTCCTTTCCAGTGTGTGGACGGCACTACCTATGGGAGGGAGGGAGAGAAGGGTTGGGAAAAGGTGAGGAGGTGTTGGAGGAAACAGGAAAGAACAGTGGCAACTGGGATGAGGGGGCAGGGAGGCGGCGTCCCCTCCAAGCCCCTCTCAGCAGTCCTTCTCCGTCTCCTTAATGAGCTCCTTTTCTTTTGTCCGTCTTCATATGGACATGTTCCCCAGGGACCTTGTCTCATCCAAATGCTCTTCTCACTGCTCACGTGCTCCCCGGGAACTCTCCATGATGAATCCAACCAACAGCAAGTGAAATAATATGCAAAACTCACACTCCAATCCAAACTCTCCCTGATACACACCTCCTGGACATGCCACTGCATATCTAAGACAGAACCTGTTGTGTCCCCCAAATGCGTTCTTCCTCCTAAACTTGCTAGGTCAGTTGATCCAGTTCCAGAAGGAGCTATCTCCTACCTCCTCTTCTCTTATTCCTACCTCAAATCAGCCTCCTAATTTAAACTCCCAATTAATTTATCCCTGAATCAGTCAGAATTATCAGAGAAATGAACAGGGCGTGTGTCTGTATGTGTACACACACAGACGTGCCCATCGTTTCGAACTTGACTCTGGTGTTAACCAGTCCCTGAGATGGACTCTGACTCACCTAAGCTGAGCTAGATGATCTTAGGCTGGGCCCCATCACTGCACCTGTCACCATCTCTTCACCTGTCTGTCTCTCTCACTAGACTGGAAGCTCCTGAAAGGCAGGAATTGTGTGGGTTTTTAAAAAATTGCCCTAGTCCTAGGATCTAGCATTGTACCTGATATGTAGATGAGTAATGTTAACTGAAGGGATAAATGAATAAAGGAGCAGAGATATATAAGCTGGAGGAGAGTTTATGGAAATAAGAATCAAGAATGAATGGAGAAATGAGTGAGGTGGTGAAGAAGGACTGTTCCGGTCTCTCTTTTTTCATTCAAGCTAATGGCTTTTTTTTTCAGTCTGTTTCAGGAGCACGGACATATTCTAGGCAAGCCAGACTGCCAGGAAGATAAATTTCTCTTCCCAGGGTGAACAGGTCCTTTGGAGAAGTTTCATTTTAATTGGAAAATGGATTCATTCACTTCCTGGCTTGGACACTCGGGTCAGCACAGCACCACTGACTGTCTGCCAGGCACCAAGGGAGAGGGGGCTGTGGCGGGGAAAGTGCTCCGTCAAATACTCTGGGACGTCTGAGGACAACCTAGTGCCAGCCCCAGGCTGGCTCACATAGATGTTCCTGCCTCTTTCCTCCCAAATGTCCTTCAATCCAAATTTCACTTATCTCCAGCTCATAAAGGAAGAGTGTGCTTCACTATTCTAACTGGTATCTGTTTCTCTGAGCTTATCTGGGTATTTGTTCCCCCGGTGGGGAGCTCCACCGTCACCTCCCTCGAGGCACGGGCCAGCGCCACAACTGAGAAGCCTCTTCACAACTGAAGTCATAGACTAAGACCAGAACCCCATAAACTCTTGCTTATGATGAATCCACAACAGTCGAACCTCACCGAAAATCTCTCTTCCAGGGACATTTCTCGCAGCTGTAGTCAAAGGTCCTTGCAGAGGGTGCTGAACTCCACCGGTATTTGACGACTGGGTCCAGGCTTCCTCTTCACCTACACCTCTCAACACTCATCAGTACCCCACATTCTCTGGGTCTCTGAGTAGACCAACCCCACGGTGGTTCTGGGCATGCGACCTGCCATTCCACAGAGAGGAACCTGTGCACAACCCTGTTTTCTTCCAGAGCCAGACTGAAGGGGTCTAATATTGCACAGGTGTGTGTCCCCTTACCTACTCTTTACTTAAATCTCCTCGTCCTGTAGAAACTGCTCAGGGTATTAACAGTACCTATGCCTCAGGGTTGTTGAGGGATCAAATGAGCAAACCTACTGAAACTGTTTGGATGGGTGGCCGGCACACAGGAAGCACTTGTCACAGGACAGTCCCTGCTGTTCCCTTTACATAGCAAGAGCTCTACCACATCTTTCTATCTTCAGCAAGGAACAGGGGCTTTGGAGTTCAACACAACTTACTTCAAACACTGGTTCTGCTCCTTAGCAGTCGTGGTATTTCTGACTAACGTCTGAGTCTCACTTTGTTCACTGACAGCAACTACAGTATTGTTGCCTGGATTCAATTCAACCAAGTTACACGTGTTAATGCGTCCACCCTGGTCCACCCCCAGTGAATACTAGTTTCTGGGGACCTGTCTTCCCTGCTAGACCCTTAGCTCCTTTTTTAGGGAGAGACTATACCAGTGATTTTCAACCTGTGTGCCACAACACGATCTTAGAATTTTTTTAAAGATCATTAGTGGAATTATTTTCAAAAGAAGTTCAAAGAACAGTAAGTATATTCTTTTTTCTTTTTTTGACTCTTATTTGTTTTTTGATCAACATAATTTCAGTGTGCACAGAAGTGTAACTATAGGTTCAAGTATACCACAGTGGACAATGAAAGGTTAAAACATACTAGTCCTACCAGCCCCCATGGCTCAAGCCTGGACTCCCAGCAGGCTGGGAGGCCGAGGGGGGTGGATCTCCTGAGATGAGGAGTTTGAGACCAACCTGAGCAGGAGCGAGACCCCATCTCTACTAAAAATAGAAAAATCAGCCAAATATGGTGGTGGTTAGCTGTAGTCTAGCTACTCGGGAGGCTGAGACAAGAGCATTGCATAAACCTCAGAGTTTTGGCTTGCTGTGAGCTACAATGCTGATGCCACAAACTCTATCCAGGGCAATAGAGTGAGATTCTGAGTCAAAATAAATAAATAAATAAAAATAAAAATAGATAACTAGTCCCAATTCTCAAGCTACTTGTGGGGTAGGACAAAGAATCTGTGGGAGAAACACTCAGGAGGAACACATAAGCAGTACAGAATCATTCAAGTTCTAAAATATCTAACTTCTAAAGGTCATGACAGGGGACACTGCTGTGAGAAGGAGGTGGTGGGAAGGAAACCAGAGGAGGGAGACTGAGCTGGGCGTGGAGGGAAGAGGAGACTGAGCTGGGAGTGAAGGGAAGGGGGGACTGAGCTGGGAGTGGAGGGAAGGGGGGAGACTGAGCTGGGAGTGGAGGGAAGG